>NC_135504.1:38149240-38331740 GCF_052857255.1 Amblyomma americanum
GATGCTTCTCACTTTTCTCAAGATCGTTTGGCTGACGGGGCGAAGCCTGTTCTGTAGGTGCGCCAGTTTGGTGCGCTCAGGCCTAGGTTTGTGTTCCGTTGTGCGTATTGTGTTCGCTGAACTGAATATATCCACCAAGGATGTGCTAATGCCCGTGGTCCCTCTTACGCACCCAAACAAAAATTCAATAGACAATCAATAGAGTCTCTAAAGACGATTTCGTGAGGGATGAAGCATTTTGTCTTGTTATGCAAGTCCAGGATTCTTGGACGTCAATTTTAATTGTGAGGTAACCATGGAATATTAATATATACTGTTGTAGAAATATTGACGGTAATTGTCGATTCTTCCGATGCCTAGAAAAAATCTTTTTTTCAAAGTTTGTTTATCGCTCACGTCGAGTAGTTCAAACTCCCATAGAAAATGAATAGGTAACATTTTTGACAATAGCAAAAACGTTAATTGCAAGAAATTTCATAGGTGCCGATGGGAGATCTGCGGATATATTTGTCGCTATGGTGAAATCTTACGATATATAAAAAAAATTGGATTCATAACTTATTTCTTGTTGAAAAGTGCGCTTATCCGTAATTTCTGGGAATATATGGTCAGATAAAATCAGTGTGTTCTGTAGTTGTGCCCACAATCATGACCACCACATACTGTTCCTCTGCGTCGAATAAATTGTCAGTTGTTAAGGGTTTTTTGTTACTTGAACAAAGAGCTTACCGCAAGAGGAAATCACAAGTGGAATAATTTAGATCCATGACTTGTTTAATAAATAGAAATGGTGATTTCGTTCGCCAAAGTGGTTGGTTAACGGAGTAAAACAGTGCCAGGCGTGCCATGGGCAGTTGACAACTGCTGCTTTTCAGTTGTAGTCTATTGCAGTCGCCCACTGAAATTTAAGCATTTGCATCCAAGAAAAGAGGCGTCCTTTTGTCTTGGATCCTTGAGAAGCAAACGTTCACAGCAAGGAACATTGTGCACCACGCACTGCATAGTATCGTAGGCGAACTTGCTCGCGTCTCCTGCAAGAGGCGGAGGAATATGGTAAGGTCCAACGCAGTTGGCGATTTGGTATTTTTCTCGCTTTAGAAATTCCGCAGATTTGAGGCAACGATTCTTGACACACTGATATTTCGATGGTGCTGCGCCATTTCTGATGTAATGAAGCTGAGTGATATGCTGAGTGATTTTCTCGCTGACTGATTGCTGGTTTGGAAACCGCTGTTGGATGGAATGATTGATTTACTAAAAGTTATCGGATATCATCTCGATGAGCAAGTTATCAATTGGCTAATAAGTGTGAGATAAGATTTTGTGAATTAATACTAGCATAGATAAACGACTGTTCGGCTGTCTAAAAAGTCGACGAGCAGAAATGATCGTATTTCTCGCGCATGGAAACTGCAAATGCTGAGTACTCAAGCGACAAGCACCAAAGATTATCTGAGACAGTATCTTTGGCCTCACTCATCAAATGCTGACCCGAGAGTGCTTGAAATAATAAGGTTAACTTCCTGCAACAAACAGATTTTCTGCCTACATAGTGCTAAACGTGAAAGTATTTGAAGACCACAAATGGGGTTTTGTAAAAATATTTGTAACTCTGTACCAAGAGACGTAAAGAAATTTATTTATACCATACTTGAAGGGCATTCAAAGCTGAAGAAATCGATGTCTAACATTTCTTTCATAAGTTTTATTAATTGATGAGATTTTAGACACTCGCCTATTTCACGTAACGATTTCAGTTTAAAATGTCGATGCTTCCTGCGTTAAGCGCTAACAAGTGAAGTCTACTAAGTTATTATAACTGTTTTTGTACTTGGCTTGGATATTATGAAACTAAAATGTGACGGTATTTAAATTGTGCAGTTCGTTTACATGATACCTTTTTCTATCTGCGTCTGCTGTTGTAAAATATTGATTTTCACCAAAGTTCGGCAAACATAAGTAATTGTGACCATAGTATAAAGTTTGTCTATGTTTTTGCTCGTAATAAAAGCGCATACTCAGTGCGTTTTTACAATTGTATTCTTGCTTCACGTTTTCTGTCACTTATAGCTTTGTGTAACTTGCGTTTCACTATGTGTAGGATGTCGTCGTTTTTTTATCATGACGATTTTTTTTTGTTTCGCAAAAGCATGCATTATCCCTTACCAAGGCTCCTTCGTGAAGCCAGCAGCATTTTTCAAGTGAATAAATATACATATAAATAATATGAAAAGTAGCAAGTATGCTTGTGACAGTGAGTAGTTTTGCTACTCTTATCTGACGCACAAAATAAAATCAAAGCCAGTTCAGAAAGTGCTGAAAAACATTTTTTTTTTGCGTTTTCGTAAACAAGTCCGAGCTGAAGCTTAAGACAAAACAATTTTAATCTGGGCGGGGGTATGAAAGAAACAAATCAAAGCTTTTGCAAAAGAAACAAAACAAAAGGAAACAAGCAAAATTCTATTGCGCGCTACTCAATAAGAAGAAGCAGGGAGGCCATTCATGTAATAAGAACTCAAAACATCCCTTTTGCGTCGATGTTTTCTGGCATACCCGCCCAACACACCTGATGCAAATGCATTGGGTGTTTTACGACCGCAACGAGCGCTGTTTGTAGCTCACGCCGCATGTAATAATGAACAGTCGGGGCGTGTTTCGAACCGGCAGGGCCGCTTGAAGGAAGGCACCTATGCATTTCTGATTGCACTGTTTAGCATGCTTAGTTATGCAGTGATGTCCGTCATGAGTAACAATGTTACTCTTTGTCCATGTTGCCGGTGCCTTGAGAGGCGGGGGCTGGAAAGAAGAGTGCAGCTTATGACTGATCGTGGCTCCCACTGCGATGACTTAATGGCGAAGACGTCGGACAGCTTGGCAGGATATATCGATGACCAGATTGCCTAACTGCAGTTGCATAGGGCGGAAGTGAAATATAAAAGCTAATCCCTGATGACATTGCAACACGCATTAGCGAAAGGCGAGTGCTATTTATTTGGTTTGAAACTACTTCCTGGGATACTTAATTTTTCGGAAATGCGGTAAGTGTCCAGTAGTGACCGATGGGTTGGCTGAAAGCAAAATTAGTAAGACTTGTTGGACAGGCGTTATGAACTCCGGGAAGATAAGGACACAATAATAATTTGAAAAAAGAGCACCTGAATTCTTAGAATGCAACTGGCTTTGCCATGAATGGCATAGCCATGCATGAATGTCTGTGAAGAAAACTGTCTGTGCAGTTTGTGCTGCGTAGAAAGCCTAATTTAGCAGCTGTCAGCCGACCGTGTCATGGGGTCGTGAGGTGTGAACAGTCGTAGTGGGAGTTCAGTCATCTAGCTATGAGACGCTGCAAGTGTATCGTACATAGGTCACTATACGCGTGAGACTGCGTCACATTATTTCAAGAATAATAGCCACAATGATAACAGGATTTGAGCTTCCAAAACTGCGTTCGATTTCAACTTCACTGATGGTAACTATGCAGAGAAACAGACCATGTTCATAGGTTTTTTTTTTCTTTTCTGAATATTAAGCCGGAAGCCTTTCTTGCCTCATGAGTGGCTTGGACAGAATTTTGTCTGCACGAACTTTCAGTCATAAGGTGTGGGGTGAATAAAACAAAATGTAGAAGTTGATTAAGCAACAGTTCTTGAGCAACGTGTATGTAAAAAATAAACCAAAAATATAAAAATAAAAACAAAAAGTAAAAATACATTTAAAATAAAAAAATGAAATGCAAAAAAAAACGAAAGAAATTACAGGAAACAACAGAAAATAAAAAATGAAGGGAGAATGAGGACAGGGAAAGGCTTTCGCATTTGCGCTCTTAAGCAGACTTAAGTGCAATTCTGTAATTTTTTTTCTTCGCGAGTCTTTATTACGCACGACTCGCTTTATGGGCAATTTTGCTTGGGAACCAAATTGTCCATGTTAACGAGGAGTGAAAATGTAGAGGTCCCTAGGTAGTGTACTACCTCTTGTCGACGGGGCGAACACACTAGGCCTTACGATAAGCCCCACAGCGACGACAATCAGTGAAGACAAAATGCTCTAGTGGGCCGAAAGAAGTTCGGTCATCTTTCTCTAAGCAGCGTGTCACTGGCTGGGAAAGTTTTGTTTTAGCCTTCTGGCAAGTCTGACTCTTTCATTAAAGAGAAAAATGTGTTCAGTTACCTGCATTTGGAAGCACTTGTTGCGGGCACAAATTATCCATACGGATGCAAAAAAATTGTTTCCCCAATTCACACGAAATAAAATCAATAAGCACATGGGAAAGACGACGAACTCTTTTCTGCGGCAGGTTGCTCGCAAGTACATGTTAATTACCAATTATTCGCTGCTGAACACATCTGCGCATTGAGTTGTGCATCTCGACGCCTTACGAAGTAGCCTAAGCCGTGGGAAAGTCTGCAACGCGTTAAATGTTCTACGCATGAATAACCTTGCATGCTCTTGAATTTAGACAAACAACTGGGCACAATTGTTACCGCAAATTGCTATTACATATCTCAGTTTAGTGCAAAAAACGTCGATAGCTGTCACTCCTCCTCTTCGAGTGCATGTTGCAGGCAAGCCGTCGCGGTAGCTCAGTGGTTATGGCGCTCGGCTGCTGACCCGAAAAACGGGAGGGGGGTGGGGGGGGGGGGGGGTGGGCTGCACACTTTCCCGCTACGTTGTCTTCGGATCCAGTGTCTCTCGACGCCGGCTCTATGACATGCCTTCCTGCCATCCATCGGCTCTCGCGCGGTCGATTTCGTTTCAACGGCGTCCGCGAGCTCTGTCTCAACAATAACGCCGCGCACAGCGTTCCCAGTAACGAGCTTATGCGGCGGGCGTACGCTCCCCCATTTGCATGCAATCTATCACGCGCCGGCACCGCGCCGGCATATTGAGTCAACAGCACGCGTGTACGCGATCACAACCGCTCCGCACACGTCACGGGCATTTCCGCGAGCCGTACCAGGTAAGCGAGTTCCGCTGCCGCCTCTCCGACGCGTTCCTTTCTTTATTCTTTCTTTCGATGGGCGTCCGCGCGCAAACCTATTCGGCGTCGCTGTCTTCGAGTCGGCGGCGGCGGCAGTGGATCGATTTGCAAGCGCTCTGGAATTCTAGGCTGACTTGGAGGCCACGCCCGAGTGCTCGCTAGAAAAATGTGCCCTACGTGGTGGCTAGTATGCGTATAAAGAGTATAAACTTTCTCGGGCTGCCACGTGCAAGAGCGCAGTGAGTGATGTGCGCTGGAAACGCCTCGGCGGTCAGCAATTATTGCCGTCATTTCCGTACTCGATTCAGCGCCGTATACTCGGTGCTTATCGTCGTCATCGTTATCATAACCTCCGACATCATGAACCTGGTCAGGAGCAGGTGAAGGTTCGTTCCCCAGGGCCGCCGGGTGCATACCGGTGATACAATGGGTACAAGCTTCCCCTAACCTGGTGCTCGGCTTATTCAGGGTGAAATGCTTGGGAAATGGGTCTTTAACCCCACCTTGAGCATACGAAAAATACCTGTGCCATGGCGCTCTTTGGCCGCAGATGTGAAGCACCAATCATTATGAGGCCGGCACGATGAAGGAAATGATTGATTTACTGGCTGAAAATGCTAGAAAGTATGATGGCGTGCAGCCGAACGGCGCGTGACGCCGACTCGATGTTGTTGTTGCCGTCCTCATACTATGGCACATGCCCACATAGGGGGATTGGCCAAGAATTGGGGGCACAGAGAGTTTTTGAGGTAAATAATTCCTGGACGAAATTAAAATGAATGGTGAGGACGGAAGAAGTAAACAAAAAGGAACAACGAAATGAAACGGGAAATGCAGAACGCACGCAGGAGATCGAGACTGATGTTTATAGCCGAGAAGTTAAATGATAATTGCTAGAATAAAAATAATATTGAAAAAATTAAAAAAAGAAACGCCGGCACTAGGAGCGAGCTCAATTCGGCTGCACTTCGGCGTCATCATCTTCGGCCGCTGGTGCTGCTCCTGCTGCGTAAGGCCGCTGCTGCTGCTACAGATGCCCTTGCGCCATAAAAATCCACTATCATCATCATCATCATCATCCTCATCAGAAGGGAGTCTCACGTTGACTTCTAGTTAACATTGTACTGAGATAGCCGAGGCCACCTAATTACTTCACATTTCCCAGTCCTTACTGTTTGGCTCACCTCCGGCGGCCCAGCTCCAGGCTGCGCTTTAATTCCCTTATGGCATATTCCAATCAGCGATCCAGAGCAAGTCTCCTTGCTCCGCGAAACCGAAGAGCGTGCTTCAATGGGCGTTTTGGATTCAGATCCTCAGTGCTGACTGGACCGTGAAAGCATGGTCCCTATAGAAGAGCTAGACATCTTGCTCTTTCGCGGATCCGAAGAGCTGCTCTGGATCACAGATTGGGTTACACCATTAGTGTTCAGTATTTTGCATGTTTGTATGTTGTTAGAATTGAGCCTTTCATATCTTAGTTTCATATTCAAGTCATGTGCCTTTCCGAACTGATAAAGTTGCTTGCGCGCAATGAGAGTTTTTGGCGAGACGCCTTCGTCGCCACTGAACTCGGTTCCCTTGAAATTTTCGGCCAAAGAAAGTACGTGTTTTCTTTGTCGTCACACTCAAACAGGAATACGCCTATAGGGGAGTAAAAAGTGGAGTAAGCCGTCCTCTAACGCACACCCTTTTTGTTAAAGGGAGTGGACTGGAGGACAGCTTACTCCCTTTTTACTCCTTTCTGTTTAGAGTGCACAGTGCTCAAACTTTACAATTACGAGTCAATTCTCCGTCCTCTGTATACACGCATGTTCGATGTTACGCGGCTGAATGTCGACGCCAAGTAACTGCGCGCTAGTGGTCAACGATTAACTTCTCGCTTTCAGACCATGATTCATTTCGGGTGACCTTCAAACTACAGAAGGCTTGTTGTGGCGGCGAGATCTATTTTCTGTGTCTTCAACGCGGGCAGATAGCGCTGATACCTGAGCAATATGCACTCATTCCAGGCGAATTGTATTTCGCGCAACTCAGGCTTCATGGACGCAAGTGACACGCACGTACTCAGATTGAGTCTTCTCAAGCTCAGTCCTTAGATCGTCGAAAGTTTTATCGTGGTCGGAAAGTTTTTCCTGAATCAATTTTAGATTCACAAGTATCATTGATTGCCGGCATTGAAGATCTTTCAAAACTTTGACCAGTTCAGAAGATGAAGTGGCCACAATAGGAAGGGGGCTTGGGTTGGTCTCGGCATCTCAAAGCCAACAAGAGCAACTTCCAAAAATGTACAAGCGCAGTCAAAGCAATTTTGCGCGAGCAGTGGGGGCTCGGCAGCACAGCAAGAACTCGGTGACTAGATAACTTGTCAAAAAGGCAATCACAATTAGCTACCTGCATCATGAAGGTGAAAGGCCATTTAGCTCGAGCCCACTGAAAGGGGAGCGTCTGGCTAGGGGGCTTTATATTCCTGTCTTCCGGCGAGACGCCTGTCTCATGATAATGGTGAGGCAACCAGCGCTCTTCTAGATACTGTGGTGAAGATTGGCCACGCTGCGCTGATCGTGCTGTAGTCCAGACGGCCATATCAGCAGAGTCGGTGTCAGGTTCGCTTTGGGGCCAGCATCGGCAGGGCAGGGCGGGGGACCAACAGGACCATGCAGAAGCGGCAGCCAAGGTAACAAACTGAAGAACCGCAACTGCATTTGAGCTATTTGTAGTAGACAAAGTCTGTGTGAACGCTGACCACGGACTTCTGTTCGAAGTCAGTACCACTGATTCGAAGAACAGAACAGAGAAGTCTAAGGTCTTTTGAACTGACAGGCCAGCTCATGTATTTTATTAGGGATAAGCGCCCCCATGTTGGCACGCTACCGACTTGGTTCTTTGTTCTTTGCGTAAAATAAAGTACTTTATAAAGTTAAGTTGTTACAGCCATGCGCTTACCTTTAACATTATAAGCACTCTTTCAAATTATTTTCATTCCAGACATACATGCTTGACGTCACACGTGACGTAGGTTTCTCGATGCAACAACGCCGCTGGTACGACACCGGATTTTCTGCTTAACGGAACCTTAACGCTGTGACGTTAAATGTCAGACTAATTTTGTAGCGATAGCTACATTACGGTAGCATTTCGAGCCTTCAGCGCGGCGACTGCGCCCCCCCCCCCCCTGTGGCTGCGCCGCCACGCTGTCACATGGTGGGTCACGTGGTGCGGAGCAGCTGCCGGCGGCGCGGCGCCGTGTCCGATCACGTGGTTCGTCACGTGTTTGTCATGTTGTTTTTCACGTGGCCAGGTTCCACTCGGCCAGCTGTAGATATCGCGTCCCTCCCGGTTTAGCCAGAGCTAAACCACAGCCAATTTTTTTTTTCTACGTTCGGATGCAACTTAAGTTTGCAGTGAAGCGCCAGCCACATTCATGACCGCCACACTGTCCATTTGTGGCAAGGAAATAGTCCCTTAACCTTTTCTTGTAGCCTGAGCAAAAAGCTAATCATAAGACAGAACTATAAGCGGAACAGTTTTGGGGACATTGACTCGTTTAATATAGTGAAACATTAAAATTACTATTTAGATTACTCCTGCTATCCGTTAGCGAACAAGTTCTAACTGTTCAAGCCATAGACTCTTGTTGTCAATAGCCGCCGCAGTGGCTGAGTGGTTATGGCGCTAGGCTGATGGCCCGAAAGATGCGGGTTTGATCCCGGCCGCGGCGGTCGAATTTCGATGGAGGCGAAATTCTAGAGGCCCGTGTACTGTGCGATGTCAGTGCACGTTAAAGAACCCCAGGTTTCGACCTGGAAATTTCGACTGACCAGGTGGTCGAAATTTCCGGAGCCCTTCACTACGGCGTCCCTCATAGCCTGAGTCGCTTTGGGACGTTAAACACCGATAAATCAAATCAAATCTTTTTGCCGATTGCTGCTTTTTTATCCTTTTATAAGTTTTATCCTACTATAAGAACAAAATTTTTCTAGAATTTTTCTGCGTTCGTTTCAGGTCAACAGCGGTAAATACAAGAAGCAAGAAGCTTACGCCAGTAGATTCACGCATCATGCATGTGTTGCCCTCCACTCCACACTCACCTCATGCCTCCGGTGTCTCCGCTCAGAAGCTTTCCGTGGCTGGACCGCCGGGTGCAGAGTCGAGAAAAATGCCGCTTTACAACATAAACCTTGAGCAAGTATTTAGGTAGTCAGCCAGTACTGCTCGTGGAATACAGTCTTCAAGCAGATGAACAGCCCGAAGAACACTTAAGACGAACTCATACGCGGCTACCAGGCACAAAAGGGGGCAAGTGGTAACAAATAATGCATTTTGACCAAGAATATAAGCACTCATGTTTTCTCCAGATGGTCATACCAGCGGCCGTGAAGAGTCATCTTCACCATGATCAGAAAGTGCCACGTTCATCGCAAGAGGAATGAGTGCAAGCTTTGTTTGACGGATGTGGCTTTAAGCATCCTGCATCAGAGTGTCTCATGTTAGTTGGACCAGAGGCAAAAAAAAAGAAAACTGCAGGCTACACTTAAGCTGCGATAGCGTTAATGGTATAATGACCACATATGCGGAGTTTGTCATTCTCTACTTCACATTCATAGATACCGGGGAGTCCTCATACCCCTCCTGGTGCAGCGGTTAAGCGATGCGCCACTACCCTGCGGTGGCAGGTGCTGCCACCGGTGGGGCTTGTGAGACTCATGTTGCTCTTCTCGAGTAACCTCTCGAAGTCAATCATTAATTTAACTGCCACCTGCCACGGTTGCCAGTTTGCTCACAATCTAGCGGGCAGGTTGCAATGTCGCCACAAATTCACGCGACCTAGGTGCCCCATTCTGTTTGCCGGAGCGGCCGATTGCTCCTGCTGCCAGACTTCAACCGGTCGCCAACGCCGTCGCAGGATAATTTTTGAAGCGACAAGCTTCACTGCGCTAGGTAAAGCACACGTCGCGTGGGCCGGAGAATGACCTTGAACGACCTTCAGTCCGACCACATTAGCCGTCTATGACCATATGTGGTACAGTTATGGTGTCGACCCATTGACCTCTGACCTTGACCCATGACATTTAGTTGACCTTTGACATCAGGTGACCTTAGATTGAACTTTGACCTTAAGAACATCACATGGGGGTGTCGTAAGACCGTGCGATACCACGTCATAGCCACGTGGCCATGTGGGTACATATAGAACGGCTGTCGCGAGTGTATAGCGGAGCTTATATGGACGAGCCTCAGACGCTTAGTAAGCCTGCTTGCTTTTTGCTGAATTCCAGGGTCAGCCAAGTTAAGCCGCAGCCATTTTTTTTCCGGCGTGGAGGTACTAACATTCTCGCGTTAAAAAGAAAGCGGGAGAGGTTGCGAGGAGGGAAATTGAAAAGGTGTTGCCGGAAGTGACCTACACTGACATGAAGCACTCTTCATATACTAAAATATTTCATCCGTAACAAAGTTTTCATTAACTTCTAATTGCCAAGAGAAACGCCAAAAATATTATTCTGAAAGTAAGAGTGTTTAAACTGATTGGAGAATCGGAGCTGATATTACGGCGAGAACTGTTTCACGAAGCCCACACCGAGCCTTCGTGTAACTGTGGTCCCGTGAAATTTGTCAGGTGCCCAGTCGTTGCCCGGAAACTGCGCCTATCCGCCCGCTGCTAGGCGGAGGTACGTCTTTTGGTTTCTACGCTGGTCGCATATTTCTCTACAGCACTTGGTCCAGAGACCATGACAAAAGAATCAGTGTTTTGATGCTACCGGATGTGCAATCAGGTTTGTTCCTGACGAATAGCCATGGGATGCCTCAGCATATATAAAATGTGGCCTCCTCTTCAATAAAAATCACTTTGTAGTTCTGGCATCTCCTGTGGTCAATTTTTCTTCGATGTCGTTCCCATTTCATTTGCCCTGCCATATTCTATGATGAATGACTGAATTGCTTTCCTCAGCTCGGCCGAGATTGCTGTTACTTTGTCCATAGTAAGCAGCCCGTTATGCCTAGTGGCACGGGCTGGCTGGGACACTTTTACATCACGGTATCAGCCGTCATACAGAGCACACCCTGAGCCGTCGTGTGGATGAAGCCCGTCCAAGGTCACCGATCGAAGCGGTCAGGACAGAAGGAATAACGAATGACAGGGCGGCGTTGATTGGAGAAAGAAGGAAGAAGTGGGGGGGGGGGGGGGGGGGGACTGGACAGGCAGTGTTGCCGACAGAGAGATTGAAAGAAGAGATAAACGCAGCGATTTCTCCCGCCAGTCGCTATCGGAGCCGTGAGGGCCATCGGTCACATGAGTCGGTTCAGTGCTTCTCTTCCACCGAGCAGCGGCAGCTCGGAAGCGAAGTGCTCTGTGGGTGGCCGGAGGAATAAAATAACGAACCGAAAAGCCACAGCACGCACGGGTGGCACAGCAGACCACCTTTTATTACCCTCTTATTGGTCCTTCAAAAGAAAGACAAAAATACAAATGAATGAGAGAAGCAATGCGGGACAGCAGAGCTTTAAATATATATTAGCAGAGGTTTAACTGTCACAGTGAATGGTCGAGCGATGGCTATCTCTATCGCCATCCCCATCGTGTTGTCCATAGTGAAATTAGGCTGGCACGATCGATTTTGGTCCAAATCCGAGTTCAAAATTGGGGCTGGGGTGAGTCAAATTTGAAAATAACCCAAGTCATATTTGGGGGTCACCAACATGTTGCCCATAGTCAAATTAGTATCGACATCGATTTTGGCAGAAATCCGAGAACGTAAAATTTTGGAATTTGGGATGGGCGAAATTTGGAAATTTCCATGGGCAAATTTGGAGGGCATTATCGTATGGGGCAAATTCCCACTAGCCTGGACATTGATCTTGGTCCAAATCCGAGAAGGTAAATTTTGGGGGTTGGGGTGGGCAAATATTGGAACGGTGTGGGCAAAATATTGGTAATGAGCAGGGCCAAATTTGGAAGCCACTGTGCGTTGACCACGGTCCAAGTATGCTTCGGCAGACTTAGGGCTGTCGCTATGAAACTGCAGAGTCCGAAGGTGATTTGATGGACACACGAACATATGGACTGAGACTCAAGTTTTGCATTGAGTAGAGCTATCGCTCTATAATTGGTTTTTGGGGAAAGAAAATGGCGCAGTATCTGTCTCATATATCGTTGGAAACCTGAACCGCGCCGTAAGGGAAGGGTTAAAGGAGGGAATGAAAGAAGAAAGGAAGAAGGAGGTGCGGTAGTGGAGGGCTCCGGAATAATTTCGACCACCTGGGGATCTTTAACGTGCACTGACATCGCACAGCACACGGGCGCCTTAGCGTTTTTCCTCCATAAAAACGCAGCCGCCGCGGTCGGGTTCGAACGCGGGAACTCCGGATCAGTAGTCGAGCGCCCCAACCACTGAGCCACCGCGGCGGGTCAGAGCTATCGCTCTGAAAGGACATTCGTCGTGCTCATGCTCGCGCGGCTTGCCGTCGACAAGACCCACTTACGCTTGCCGCCGAGCGAGAGGCCGTCGCCGGCGTAGCAAGATGAAGACCTCGCAGCAGCGAGAACTGCGCCGGCAACGCGTAGAAGGCGAACCTTCAACTTCTCGAACTGCCTTCCCGGACGAGCTTCGTGCTAGAAGGGCTGCGCTAGCGACAGCGTAGGTAGCGTCAGTGCGAAGCAGCCGCCGCCGCCGTCAGCCATCGGCTCACGCAGGTTATTTAACTATTACGTTGCACACTAAACAAATTCTCACCTTTAAGGGTGCAAATCAGCTGTCCCAAGACGAACACCCTTTTGGGTGTTAAAAAGGGTGCAGAGATCAGCACCCTTCAGGAAGGGTGCACAGCATGAAAGTTTAGAGGGCGCGCATCGGTCCAAGGCTCGTGCTTTATGGGTGGATCAATGTGGAGCACCCTTCCAACATGCATTCGTAGAGGCGTTATGGAAAAATAGTACCCTTTAATGAGGGTGCAACCGTTACGTCCTCTAAAATATCATTAAGCGCACCCTTTTTTAGCAGCCAACAATGGGAAATGGTTGTTCGTCTGGAGACAGCTGATTTACACCCTTTAGGGTGAGAAATTGTTTAGTGTGTGCCTAGTTTAGGTATTGTTTTTTCATTGTTTTATCGGTCTTATCGCAGTATTTGTCCGTAATGAGCACACTGGAATCACCGTGCTGCAGGAAGATGTGTTGGACAAAAAAGTTTGCGCCCTGAGCTCCACACTCAACCACTTGTTTCCAGATGCTGGAGTCAGGAAAAGTGCCAAGCAGGTATAGTCTTGCTAAAAGGTCTTAAAGCCGCTGCTTTCAGATGACGCGAAATGATTGTCCTTAGAATGCTCCGTGTAGCGGATCATTCAAAACAGAAGTAGGAAGCTTCTCTACCGCAAGAAGAAACCTTCGGCTAGCATTTTATGGTCATTCGGTCTTCAATACAGCCGTGATGGCTGTTATACCCCTGTCACACGGCATTCCTCGAAAGCCTTTCCAGCAAAGGTACCTTTTTTCACTACAGGAGTGAAAGCTGAAAGGAGCAGCGACGCAGCTACACGGTGCAACCCAAAGGAGAAGCAGTCGTTCAGGATTAGCACCCGCTGCTGTGCTCGAGACGGCTGAAGTGAGTGTTTTAAAATTAAAGTGGGGTATTCTGTTCATTTGTTGAACTCAGACAATTTTATTCTGATAGCTTCGTTAAAAGTACTGCAACAGCTACTCTCATAAGCAGCAGCAGGTTTTGTGTACTGCCTTGGCCACCAGGGGCACTCGGTGTATCTGCAACACTTTCACTGCCCTGAAATCTGGGCATAGAATATAAACACCCGCACAAAAAGCAAAGCCAGACACACCTTTCGTATTTAACAAAAATATCTCCAAACATTGTTGGTGGTATCTATTTTTTATTGCTTTTACTTTTTGACGTTGGGTGGAACTGCGATCGCAGGTTTTCTAAGGCCGCTCTTTTGGGCTCCAAAGGTCTCTGACGGGCGCCTCCGCCTCCAAGGCCTTTAGCGCAAAGGCTCAACGTTTTTGTCGTCTAGCTGCACTCCTTATGCCTTTGGATATAAGGACCTGATTCTTAAAGGCCTTTGCGGTGCCCTTGTGACAGGGTATTATAGGGCTCAAGCGAAATGTCTTTGGCCTGAAGGGGCTCTGAAACACCTTCCCAGGAAAGCACATCAACTCGCTTAATCACTGCTGTATGTTGTCATGAAAATCTGAGCCAAATAATGCACATCTACACGCAGCAGAGGACCCACAATCACGCGCGAAATTTGGCGAGCCCTTCCCGACGACTTTTTCATGCTCGCACCCTTCTCCGTCCCCCGCATCTGCGTATACATGTTGAGAGGTGGCTACTGGTTACATTCTTTAAGACGTCAGGCAGCTACCAAGGCCGCGGCCAATAAGCGGCATAGCTCCGGCGGGCCAGGAAGCTCCCCCCCGAAGGTGGGGCCGGCGGAGGAGCGCCGACCTTCCAGCGCGCAAAAAGTGACGAGAGGAGAGGGAAAGGCGCGAAGACGCTGAAATTCAAATTTTGTCTGCAGACAACTCAGCTTCTACAAAGCACATTAGAAAATTTCTTGCTGGACAGTATTCGTGAAGGGGCGTGCTTTAACATCCCAGCCGTACTGCAACTTTATTAGAACCCCTTTCGGAGCCGCTTTAAGACATTTGACCAAGGCTGTTTATACCGATCTGCTGAAAGTGCCTTCAAAGTGGTGCTGTAGGATTCAGGAGTCCTGATGGTCGAGTCGAGGGCGTCTTTCGTCCCTGAAAATCCGGGCAGGTTTTCACATGCATTTCGGCATCGGCAAATCAAATAATTTTTGTCCAGAATTTGCTGGAGGCAGCGACAAATCCCGGGGTGCAAACTTGTCGGCTCGTCGTATGTAGATTTTCTTCCCGCGGAGGCTTGCACGTACGTACAGTAAGGACGTAAGCGATTTTGTTCGGTATTAAGTTCTCCACCAGGACGTCGTAATGTAAACAGAAGAGAGACAATCTACGCATGAACAAAGCAGGAGGAAAGGGAAGGAAGAACCGTTGCCTTACAGGTACGCGCGGGGGAGGGGGGGGGGGGGGGGGCGTTGTAGCTCCGGGTCCGAGCGTAGTGCTTGTGCGGAAGTGCAAGGGCTGGTGGGACCCAGGAGTGCATTGTAGCGGTCTAAGCATAGTGGGCGTCTCTGGTAGGGAATCCCCCAGACGCCTGCTTTCTTTGGCGCAGAACGTGAAAACATGGGTGGGCGGTCAGGCGGCTGTGGTCTTTGGTGCGGTGCCTGACAGGACGCTTGTGGTGCATACCACGGCAGCCTAAGTCATGGCCGCAGGTTCCTTAGAGGAACCCCCGACCTCTGCTGTACTTCTTCGCGAACAACTTCCGTCAGTGACGCAGGTTCAGGCAGCGCTGCTGACGGTATTGAACAGCCCCATTCCTCACGGACGACCTCGCGGGTAGTTTCGCGCAAGCTGTCATTGCTGGCAGCCGTCCTGTCCTGGTAGACTGCGTCGACTTGTTCCGGGAGGTTGTATTGGCGGATAGGAGCTTCCAGAGTCTCCTCGATAGTGAGCGCTTCTTGGATGGACTCTGGGACGATTCTGGGCGGGCTGCGTACAAGGCCGGCAAATATTTGCTCCTTCAGGCTTTTCATAAGGAAGCTCGCCTTTTTTCTTCGCTCATATTAGGGTTAATATGCCGAAATAGACGGCTTATTCTTCTGTGTACTCATTAATGGTTTTGTTTGAGCCCTGGACTCATGACTACAGAAGCAACGCGGTCCTTTCTGTGCGGATAGCGCGATTATAAACGTCGTTATTAGCTCCTTATTCAGTGTGTCCGAGGTTGTTAGGCAGGACTAATGATTTTCACGTCAGAATCTTTGCGGTCCGTCTGTGGGAAAGAAATATCGAATCTCCGTGGCATCTTCCCAGCTGACCGTGGCGACATGGTCCAGTTGGCCAAACGATCTTTCTGGGTCTTCTGCAGGGGAACCATTGAAAGTCGGAGGTACCAGAGTCTGCAGGAAAATGACTTGGGCAGGCTTCTATGTCTGGGTCATGGTTGTACCTTCCATAAATAGGGCGAGTTCAGTCCGGTTGGAGTGCGTATTCAGGCGGTTCAGGCGGCATCCCTTTTAGATGACGGCTGCTTCGAGCATCGCGTTCGGTCTCGACGGCTTCTATGTCTTTGCCAGAGTCAGTGCTGGCCTACCAGCACTCCCACCAGATGCCACATGGTTGGGTTGATAGTACGGACACACTCGTTAGCAGCAGACTAACAGCTGGTATGAGATTCGCTGCTTATCGATCTAATCCAAGCCCGCAAACCGGAACAATGCGGCTGCGGCAATAGCAGCAAGCGTGCTCGGCTGTCGTAGAAATATTAGAAGTATGGCACCTCTTGGCTTTGCTCAATTTGAAGATGAGGACTAACTTTCGAGATAAGGCGCCTAAAGAGCTTACTACCATCTTGAAAATCGTAGAAAGAGTTCACACGTATGCAGTTATTCCAGCGAATTCCTGTCCTCTCTCTGGTTGTTGGCTGCATCGACCGCCTAAAAGAGAACTCGGCCATTCATGGAATGTTGAAAAGACGCGCAGTCAGCTCGGATATGACGCGCCATGTTTATTTCGCGCGGAACGCTTTCGCAGTAACGCAGAGTTTTAAAAAAATCGATTTGTTTCTTTCTTCGATACTCTATGTACAATTTTGTGTAATAAAAACTGTCCGCATATCTCTCCTGGCAGAGGGCGGTGGAGTGACGAAGATGGGTAATTAATGGCATGCGAGATTCTGCGGTGCAGGGCATATCACCACAGAAAAGGCTAGCAAAGGAAACTCGGGGTCGGCGTACATTCTCTTTTGTAGCTCCTAAGAACACGAATGCCAACATATCACGAGTGCGATTCTTCCTTTCTTTCTCTCTTTCTTTCTTTCTTTCTTTCTTCCTTTCTTCCTTTCTTCCTTCCTTTCTTCCTTTCTTTCTTTCTTTCTTTCTTCCTTTCTTCCTTTCTTTTTCTTTCTTTCTTTCTTTCTCTCTTTCTTTCTTTCCCTCTTTCTCTCTTTGCTTCTTTCTTTCTTCCTTTCTTTCTTTCCTTCTTTCTCTGTTTCCTTCTTTCTTTCTTTGTACCTTTCTTCCTTTATTTCTTCCTTTCGTTCTTTCTTTCTTTCTTTCTTCCTTTCTTCTTTTCTCTCTTTCTTTCCTTCTTTCTTTCTTCCTTTCTTCCGTTCTTGCTTCTTACCCTCTCTCTTTCTTTCTCTTTCTTTCGTTCTTTCCTTCCTTCGTTCTTTCTTCTTTTCTCTCTTTCTTTCCTTCTTTCTGTCTTCCTTTATTCCGTTCTTGCTTCTTCCCCTCTCTCTTTCTTTTTATCTTTCTTTCGTTCTTTCCTTCCTTCTTTCTTTCTTCTTTTCTCTCTTTCTTTCCTTCTTTCTTTCTTCCTTTCTTCCGTTCTTGCTTCTTCCCCTCTCTCTTTCTTTCTTTCTTTCTTTCTTCCTTTCTTTCTTTCTTCTTTTCTCTCTTTCTTTCCTTCTTTCTTTCTTCCTTTCTTCCGTTCTTGCTTCTTCCCCTCTCTCTTTCTTTCTATCTTTCTTTCGTTCTTTCCTTCCTTCTTTCTTTCTTTCTTTCTTCCTTCCTTTCTTTCTTTCTTTCTTTCTTCCTTTCTTTCTTTCTTTCTTTCCTTCTTTCTTTCTCTTTGTATTTTTTGCTTTATTTCTCTTCTATATCTTTTCCTTTCTTTCTTCCTTTATTTCTTTCTTTCCATCTCTCTGTATCATGTTTGCAGTAGTCCACGCGAAAGGCGGTTGTGCGGTAGGCAACCAAGGGCTCGCTTCCCTGCAAAAAAAACAACAAAAATGGTCTTGCATCCTATACCAGTATATAAATGAGAGTATAAGCTACTATTATCACTCTATAACATAACTTGCTGCTCCCACCACCTGACTACACAACAATATTTGGTGGTATGGATAGATGACATCAATCAGTACTATATGTTGGTGCGACCTTTTCGACAATGCTGCACAGAATTACAACCACAGAGTACACAGCGTAGCTGCGCACACAGCTGACGCAATAAGTGCGAACGGTCTCATCAGATTGGCGTTCTCTGCCTATTTTTTTTTTGTTAATCTGCCTCTCTTTTTCATTTTCTTTCGCTCGCGCCTCCCGGTTCGCAACGGCCTTGCATGCGCTGGTATCACTGTGCGAAGGTCGATAAGTGTCTGCACTGTCGCAGGCGTTGGTGTGAGGGCGAGGTTGGGGGGGGGGGGGGGGGGTCAATCGGCTGTAATTAAGACGATCACCGCGAGCCTTTCTTTGTCTTGTACAAGCCAGGAAGCGAGAAATCATAAACGTTCTTCTGTTTTCATTGCTTCGGACGCGAGGAGAGCTCTCCGATATACAGTCTGAACCGCTCTTTCATGCTCCTAGAGCTAACTGTACTGCTCGCTGAAGAGCTGCATTTCTAAGATGAAATGCGTTGCGAGTTGAATGCTAAGAACGAATTTGTGTCGGCTGTGTGTCAAATGGTATTGATTACGATAATCTAACACTTCGTGCGCAGTTCAGTTGTGCCTTGAGTTCCGTTTGAAGTTCAGTGTGAGTGAAATGAATACTTTTAACCAGTTTGGTAGAAATGTGTGTCAAATGCGTCAAGTGGACAAATGCGCGTTGAATAGGCAACAAATTTTACTTGCCGAACACCGTTCAGTGTTGGGCAAACTAAATTCGTTTTTATGAACATTCATCTTTGTTTGCAGCGAGGACACTAAACTCTTGGTACAATGGAATGATGTCGAGGTCGCCGCGTTCTCTAGGTTATACTTTAGCAAAATACCACAGCGATCATGGGACAGTCATGCTCGAAGTGTTTTGGCATCATAATGAAGATGCATGTTTGAAACTCGGAATACAATCCCTCACTTGTCTGATTAGGCCTGCGTGCTCTACAATACATCTCAGAAAAAAAAAAGCGCGAACATCATCCGATATCTTATGCCGTGTTTTATGGCGCATAAGCAGCTAAGGTTATCGTACGCCAAAACCTAGGTGAAAAAATGTTTGTTTTGTTTAATGGTCTTCTACTTTTCAAAATATATAGTTTGTTTAAAACATTTGCTTTGTTTACACACCTAAAAACACATTAACATTCAACAAGTGCATTTTATACCCAAGCTAAACATGAGTGAATGGGGATATGCTCGTTGTATAGAGTAAAATGTACAAAAGAGGAACATATTTTTTTCATAGTGTTTCTAGTTTTGTGAATGAGAATAACACATGATTTACTGAGAGTTCGTCTGCAGATATTTCCCGTAAAGGTAGTTGTTTCGCTTGCAAGAAGATATGTGTGAGGTGTGTGTGCGATGTGAAGACAACAAAACATTACTTCGATGAAGCGTTCCTGATGACTGCATGATTTCTATTCTCCTACGATAGGCTTCACGTAGTGCAGTGTGCTGTTTACTTAATTATCCCATGCCTTTTGTAATTTATCCTTCAATTAACTCTGTATTACCTTCATGCACTTTCTATGCGGCATGTTAAATTTCTTTGTTTTGGTCACTGCGAGCTTGTGCAGCACATGCGTAAGCTGCTCTCTCATTGCCTCTTATCCTCAGCTCAGGACTCGTGAGTCGGGACCCAGCAGAAGCTTATGATCAATTCCTGCGTTGTGGTGTTTTCTATGTTGTGTATGATGCTGCCTACTTGTCTTTTTTTTGTGGAATGTCTGGAATGTAGCTTCGTGAGCATGCTCAGGAAACAGTAAAGAGTTACACTTTCCTCGATGTTTTCATTTATTATTTTCGATAAACTACACACACAGCATAATATTCAGCAGTAAAAATTGATGCACAATACCGCAGTCTTATTAGTTTTCCTCAATTTCCACTGTAAAGCTGTTTTTGAGTCATTTGCGTAAAATTTTGCGTAACTCGCACATTTTTCTAATAGTGCGAGGTATTCTTGTAAAATGGGTTCACGTGGCGCTTGGTTATTAAGAAAGTGTGATAAATGTGAAGCCACATACGACGAAGGAAAGGCCGTGCCATTACGGTAGTGGATCCAGTCTTGAGGCGATATGGGAACGGGCATCTAGTATGGCTAATTCTTGGCATTTATCTTCAAACCGCAGTTGCAAAAACCTTATAGATTGGAACAGTCTTCTGAATCTGCACCTTTTCAGCCGCTGGGTAATAGAGCTGTTTCGGTAGGTTTTTCTCTTATATATAGACATGCAAGCATTCGTCTCCATGCAACGGGCGCTTCATTTCTTCTTAAGTAGATATTTATTTATTTATTTGGTCATACTGTTAACCCTTCATGAGGGTCGTTACAGGGAGGGGACAAAAACAAATACATTTCATAAGCACTTCAATAAGCAATCACGAATCAGAATTCAAACTTTGTAGTCCATTTCTCAAAAACATATCGACACCTAGCTCAAATTGTTGCACGTTCGCACTCTCCACAACATCACTTGGCAGTTTGTTCCATAATTCGATAACATCAGGAAAAAAGGAATACCGGTATACATCCGTACATGCGTTAATAGGTTGTAGTACCCTGCTGTGGTTTTTTCGGGGACCACGTTTTAGAGGCGCTTTCACATAATGTTCTTTATTTATTTTTAATGCTCCTTGCATTATCTGGAAAAAAAGTTTGAGTCGATGTTTTATCCTTCTAATTTCCAGCGTTTCCAGTTCACACTGCTGCATCATCTCTGTAACCGAGTCAGTACGGCGATACTTGAAGCATATAAAACGTGCTGAAATGCGCTGAATTCTTTCCGCCTTCTTGATTAAGCATTTTTGGTGTGGGATCCACACAGCATTCGCATATTCCAGAACTGGTCGTGTAAACGTTTTATAGGCGACCAATTTAATTTCTTTAGTCGCATCTGGTAGTTTTCTCCTAAGAAAGCAGAGCTTTTGGTAAGCTCTTGATTAGATATTATCAATGTGAAAACTCCAGTCTAGATTTTGCGTCACTGTCACTCCTAAGTATCGGAAACTCTGTACCTCTGTACCTCGACCAAGGCATTTTCTCCTATATTATATTCAAATCTGATAAGGTTCTGTTTTCTACTTACGTGAGTGTATGTGGATTTTTTGAAGTTAATTACCATGCCGCAACTTTGGCACCACGAATTTAATGATTGTAGGCATCTATTTAGTTCAATCTGATCTTCAGCGCAGGCTACACGCGAGTAAATTAAGCAGTCATCGGCAAACAGTTTAATTTTTACGGGTGGAACAACGTTAGAAGGAATATCATTAATATACAATAAAAACAATAGCGGGCCTAAAACAGACCCCTGCGGCACTCCTCCACACAACTGCACACTTCCCCGATTCACTGTTACCGATTGTAACCTTTTGGTAACGATTCATTAAATATGCCTGAATCCACAATACTATAGTTTCACTAATTCCTAGGCTTCTCAATTTGGAAAGTAATTTATGATGTACAACTTTATCAAATGCATTCGCAAAGTCTATACACACAATATCTATCTGTTGGCATTCATCTATAGCTTTACAAAGGTCATGTACAGTTTCGATTAACTGTGTCACAGTCGAAAGGCCAGATCGGAAACCGAGCTGAACTGGGCATAATAAATCGTTTTTGTCTAAAAAATACAGAATATGTTTTGCTATTGCATGCTCTAGGACTTTACAGCACACAGAAGTCAGCGAGGCTGGTCTATAATTGTTTGCACAAAGCCTATTGCCACCTTTAAATATCGGAATGACGGTGTGTGTTGGGGGAGGGGGTCCTGTAATCGACAGCTGAAAGCCGCAAACCCAGATTATGCACTGTGTCATCCAGTCGTTTTAGCTGCAATTGTCGCGCAGGTCCATACACTAATCACTCATAATCTAAGCAAGAGCGTGCAAGGCGATAAATGTGTAAAGGGCAGCTCCTGTCGGAGCCCAGTGCTTCCGTGCGAGAACGTTTTGTACGCTAAGACAACTGAAGCATTTCTTTTTGACGGTGTTTCTGTGAAGCAAAGATGTGAGTTTTGCCAAAAGTTGTACCTAAAAGCGTGTGCTCGTATATCAGAGGTAGTGTGATTTAATTCACATAAAGGGTTGTATCAGTGTGCAGTCTCCGTGTAAGCGTGAAACGAACAGCGCTGATATTGGTGTGCAAAACCTCTACTTAACACATGGGGACATCCTTCTCTTACCACAAAACAATCACCGAAGCTTTGTAAGAAAGCACCCGTGTATTCACCAATACGCCGAGCCGCCGCGGTGGCTGAGTGGTTACGGCGCTCGGCTGCCGGCCCGAAAGACGCGGGTTCGATCCCGGCCGCGGCGGTCGAATTTCGATGGAGGCGAAATTCTAGAGGCCCGTGTACTGTGCGATGTCAGTGCACGTTAAAGAACCCCAGGTGGTCGAAATTTCCGGAGCCCTTCGCTACGGCGTCTCTCATAGCCTGAGTCGCTCTGGGACGTTAATCCCCCATAAACCAAACCAAACCAATACGCCGGACAACGTGCCTATACAGCTTAAAGAGGCGCTGCTCGCCATCACAAAAACCATCCTGCTTAAATCTCGCATCCTATATATAGTATCGAACTTGTCCATCCGGACGGATAGTTGCTCAATAACGAGTCATACGCGGCGCTGTTGTTCCCTCGCAACAAGGCTCAACATTCAGACAGCACTTACAAATTGTCCTACCTCTCGCCATCAAGTCATTCCGGGTCATTCTGGTCATTCTGGTCCGGGTCATTCTGGTCTATCAAGGAATGAGCTGCCATACACGCTTTGACCTTGGATACATATATCAGAGTGGTGAGTTGGGCTTGTTGGTTCACGAGCACCTGTGTTTTATTTTGAAGCGAAAACTTCACTACGCTAGGTTTTCAAAAGGGCAGCGTCAGTGCAGTCACGTGACAGGCGTCACGTGGTGTCAGGTCATGTTATCTGCTGACGTCATCACAATCTGCCCACAGTGGCAAGGTGGCAACGTACTACCCCATCGGGCATCGGGCATTTCATCGACGCTTTACAGACAATAATCCGCTTGGCAGTGTGTGTGGCGTTTGTGAACGTAGCCTTGCAGAGGAAGCTTTCGCTTTTCACTAGGGTTAACCATAGTTTAAGCCGCAGCTAATTTTTTTCCGTCGTCCCGTATTCGCGCTGTTAACAACAAATGCCAAGTACCGATTCACCCTATTGCTACAAATAAGGCCATTTAGCGACAAAGGAAATTCTTTTAAATATCATCGCAGTGCAATCCTCAGCAAGCGGCGACATGGTCACTGCACCATCGTCAGCCGCTGCGGTGGCTGAGTGGTTATGGCGCTCGGCTGCTGACCGAAAGACGCGGGTTAGATCCCAGCCGCGGCGGTCGAATTTCGATGGAGGCCAAATTCTAGAGGACCGTGTACTGTGCGATGTCAGTGCATGTTTAAGAACACCAGCAGGTGGTCGAAATTTCCAGAGCCCTTCACTACGGCGTCCCTCATAGCCTGAGTCACTTTGAGACGTTAAACCACCATAAACCAAACCAAACTGCACCGTTATCCGCATTTTAGTAATCGTCTCGTCTCTTTTTCTACTGTTTTCGCTCGACTGCCAGCGCTGCCTTCATCTCCTGTTCATGAAAGAATCACAAAGCTCTGTATATACATGGTTTGCTTCATGTAACTTGAGCCAAAGCTCATTTTGGTTGTCCTCTGTGTATCTGGCTCTCTTGGGAGCGCATATATTGAGCTGTTCGCTAAATAAAGTCAAGCCGTGATAATCTGGCCAAACGCCTCTAGTTTGTACGGCTGCCACCACGTGCAGCGTGGCGCTGAACGCTCAGAATTACCGCGGCAATTCCGAATCATCGGTACATCTCACCGATTTTCTATGGTGTTCGGAAAAATTCGACTGACACACATAAGACTACTTGCGAGTGAGAATGCGAAAACCTTTATGCTTCACTGTTTATTGCTCTAGCACACACAGAACCGGACGCAATGAAATCTAGGGGCGAACTGGCGTGCCGCAGGCAGTGCTCTCCTCTGTCTGCACCATTTCCGGTGGCGCGATGTATGACACCACCCACGCACACACGCGCGAGCGTATGACACCATCCGAAAACGGCGTACGACGAGCGTTTGCACCGCCATTTTGATACGAAAGTCTAGGAGGCGCAGAACTGAAGGCGCATAAGTCGTCGGTTTTAATCCCTGCCGCAAGCCAGCCTCCAACTTGATTAGCACACGTAAGCTGTATGCGGCGAGAAATCGTATGACACCACTCCGAACGCTGTACGACCATCGGTTGTGTCACAAATTTGGCACGAAGGTCGGGAAAACTGGCGCCACATAGAGGTCGGCCAGTGGCCAGTATATATAGAACGACATGCATAGATTTTCTGAAGTGGCAGTGCTCGGCTTGCTGTGTGCGTCCCACGGCCGCCTGATGACGTCACACTACTTTTCCTGCCATCGCTGGGATTTTCTGTGCCATCTGCGAGTACACACACACGTCGCCGGGTTTTCTCATAATTGGATTAGTAATGCTTCCGCATTAATAGTTCGTGCGAGTGCAGGAAGCGTTTGGTAGGATTAAGTTTGCAGTGAGGAGTTAGTGTCGGTAATTATAATCACTATATTCGCACAGAATCTCTCGGTACTCTCTGGTTCTCTCAAGATTACAAGTTTAAAATTTCCCGATTTAGTTACACGATGTTCGCTGTGGCGGCCAACAGATAACGCTGCACTCTAAGCAGGAATACGCTTATATGGGAGCAAAAAAGGGAGTAAATTGTCCTCGAGCTCACTCCATTTTATAAAAGAGAGCAACTGAATTCAGCACCTACACTCTAAATAGACATGGGTGAAAATGAAATGCCTTTAGAGGACAGCTTACTGCCTTTTTGCTCCTGTCTGTTCAGAGTGTAGTTGTTGAATGCCTAGTCGCCCATTTTTCTGTTCCTAATAACGGAATAGTGGTCTAATATAAAAGCGAAATTACGGAATGGATAGTGAAATGGAATGCTAGATCGAAAGAGAGAAGGAAGTAGAGGGAGGTGGTGAAAAAAAAAAGTAGCGCAAAGCCGTCACACAGACTTGTGAGTACCGACATAACGGAAACGGACGTTTTGCATAACGCCGGCGGGCAGGATACAAGACGCGAAAGTATGCGACGTCATTTCCTGCTTTCTTTATTCCTCGTCATATTAACGGCCTTGTCGTTTCCGCGTCAGAGAGCAATGCAGTGTTCAATGTTGCTTTATTTACTTAGGCAAGCCTCACATATGGACGGCATGCAATGAAGTTTCATTCCTGCTGGAACACTTTGTATAGATCATATATACATATAAAAGCAATAGACTTCGTTGGAGACTTTCCCCCGGGATTCGTTGCCCACGGGACGAAATTTGAGTCAGGTCGTTGCTTCTCATCGTCCTCGGGTGTCCTTAAGCGTAGCCAGGCTGAATTATAGCCCCATTCAGGGAGGCCATTGTCGATTTGTATGGAAGCGGATTATGCACCTGGCTGTGCGCTGAATTTTAAGCAGCCCTAAAAGCCGCTTGTGCTCTAAACGGGCTCTCTGCTGTGCAGGAGTGGCGTGCGAGGTGTCTTGCGGGACAGATGCAGTTAGGGGCCTCGCTTTCGTGTGGGTTGTGGAGAAACTCAAAGCAAAGACGCAACTTGCACTGCCGCCACTCTGCTTACTTTGGGGGAAGGAAATACAGGTATGAGGGAATGAAATACAAATAAGGCGGCTGCAGATCTATAACAGCACGCCAACATGGAGGTATAGAGGTGTTGGGTAAGATATGAATCCACATTTTGCTTTTATTCAAGTGCTCGGTATGGAAAGTGTTATGTCCAAATAAGTTTGGAACGTCCGTTATTTCTTGAGTGCTTCACTTGTTGATGAAGTTCTCACCAGCCACCAGGCATATTCATTATGGGTGCACTTGTTAGTGCAGGCTGTCTTTGAAGAATCCGGGTGCATATACCGTAAATTTCGGTGCACAGCCCACGGGCTACACATGTTTAACAGTTTAAATTTGGCGCTTTGCGGATCATCCGTCTGCCCCCTCGGGTCACTCTCTGGTCTCTGGTATGGTGGGTCAGATATCAGACAGGGGTTAATGAAATACTAGTGGAAATCAATGGGAAGAAATGGATTTGGACAGGGCATGTCTTGTGAAGGAAAGTTAACTGCTTGTCCTTGAGGGTAACGGAGTGGATTCCAAGGGAAGGCAAGCGTAGCAGGGGGGCGGTAGAAAGTTAGGGGGGGGGGGGGGTAAAATGATAGCAACAGGCACAGAACAGGGTTAATTGGAGAGATATAATAGAGGCCTTTGCCCTGCAGTGGGCGTAGTCGGGCCGATGGTGATGATGGACCATATATACCTGTGGACTGTACACCATTTCCTTTTTAAATATCACCTAAAATAGGGAGATATGCTGAACGCCATTCTGAATTCCGCGGGTGCAGCCTATCTAATAAATTTTCGATGTAGTCACCATCAGCACCTGTGGTTCAAGCGCGCCGTTGTTGGTGGGGCTGTATGAAAAAGTGATGGGTTCGTGAGGAATAAACTGTTTCATGCAGTCGTGTCCGCAGAGCGTCTGTCAATTCAGCCGCTTAACAAGTAAGTTGCAGCAGAGAAGGCAAAACACACTGAACACCTCTAGAATATGGCACGGACGTCAGGCTTTTAAATTTGCACAGCAGCTTGCAGACGAACTGCGCAGGAAAAAATGCAGTTGTCGGGGACTCACCGCACCAAAAAACTAAGGCTGCCAAATCATTTCAACTGTAATTCTGAGTTTCGTACAAGAACTACTTTATGATCTGTGAACCTGCACAAAGAACACCGGGATCCCATATATTGTCCTCGTGGTCTCCCCCCCCCCCCTCCTTGCTGTCTCGTCCAGTTAAAGAGAAACTGTTAAAATAAGTGGAGAAGCAACTCTTTATCTTGCACACCGTTTGGATTCTGACCTCAAGCCGCAAGAGACACGCAGTCGCAAAAGCCTGTCTTTGCTGGGTGTCTTTTTCATAGCTTATCATTCTGGCACTGGTGGACACTACCAGCCTGATGCACTGATAATCACTGCATTAGTGATAGGGCATTTTTACTGACTATACAGCGTAGATAGAATGTTATCGCATTTTAGTTTGTTCTGAGGCTCAGACGTGAGAACTTCAATATGTGTGCAGATATTTATGAAAGGAACGTTTGTGTTCTAGTAAATTTCTGGAAAGTCAAAGTAATATTGCACAATAAAAATCTGTAGTCGAGTTCTGATAAACAGCGCATCAGAATGAAGAGACGCAGCAAGCAACAAAACAGCAGATTGATTAGGATTGATGAATGCGCCTTTTCCACGCAATGACTATGTTAGGCGGCAGATTTACAGCTTGCTGGGCTTAGAAATGCAGCGTTACCACATGACAACGCTCAAATGGTACTGAGCTTTCACCGCATGACATGCACGGATGTATGCTCCTCCCATAAGACGGACTAAGGGCCGGAAAGACCGCATTTTATGTCATTTTACTAAAAGACGACAGCCAGCCCTGAAGCATTTTTTTAACGTGTCAATTGCGGCTGCTTTTTGCTTCAGTTGATGGTGTTCTGTTAGATTCAGGCATCCTTCGAGAAAAGCCTATCTGGAAATGGCTTGGACTAGGTGTATAGAACAACAGAATAATAGTCAAGAAAACCTAAACTCTTTGGCGAGAATGAGTAGAAACTTTCTTGTAGTTTGCATTCGGGGGCCATATTTTGTAACTATTCGCTCTCCCCAATTGATATGATTGCCCCTTTAGCGTTGTCAGTCATCGTCTGGGGCGTTCTGTGACGGCGGGAACGTGTGGGGTCTTCGTCTGTCCAGACGACGGCAAGTACGCTTGTCGAACCTTTGGCTAGCAGACCGTTCCCTCTAGACCATTGTTCGTTTTATTTTGTGTTGTCAAGAATCCCGCCTTTTCTCTGTCATGGATCGTTGAGGGCTAGCAGGTTTAGCTTGTCCTATGAGAATAAGACGATCGACTTCTGTGAAGTGTCATTCTCAGACCCAATCGGGCTCAACGGGGCGTCAGGTCTGTGAGTTCTTGCACCGAAAACGCGCTATAATCTTTTCCAGAGCGAGAATCCAGAAACCTGACATTCTGCCGTGTCGTGTTCGCTTCTTTGCTCTCTTGTCTTCGTACTACATACTCGCGCAATCTTAACTTCCCTGGAGCAAGCTAGCCCGCAAGAAGGTTGCCGTACACCTCACGTGGACGGCAACACTACACTGGCTTCACGTTCACGTGACGCCGCGTGACCTATACCGTGGTGGCGAAGCCACGACCGCGCAATGTCACGTTACAGGTCACATCAAAGTGGCGTCATGGTCACGTCACCTCGAGGATGCGCGATGGTCACGTGATGTGGCACGCCAACGGCAGCACCTCTGACGCCACAAATATTAGCCACTAACAGCTTCGCTGTAAATCTGCCACTCAATTCGAAACACACTGATGTAAAACCTTGGCTTCACGCTCTTCGCTGTTAACATCATAACAACTCGAGTGAGTACTGACGGATACAAACACGTGAGCAACAGCAATTGCTTCAGAAAGAACTCTGGATGCTTTGACTGACCATTGCATCTGTTGCTTTGAAGACACAGTCACAAGAAGCACGTCAGATGGTTGATGTGAACCTATTTTTGCGCTGAGAAACAACATAAAATACAACGTCTTTCTGGATTACTTGGTGAACATCGTTCATTATCACTGCGAGGCTTTTTGTCTGCTATAGAGCTTATTGATATGACGTCAGTTTCGCGGAGCGAATATGCACACAACCATGGCGCGCAACAAGATGGCGGTCGCATCCCCACGAGCCACGCAGTAGGTTTGTTCGGCAAACTCGATACTAGACGTTTTTAGCATACCGGAGACGTACTACCGGAGACGTATACAGGTTTATCGGACCTCTACTGGGCACGCGCAGTGGCTTCCCCTCACCCCAACAACGCCACTGCGCGTGCTCAAGAGGGGTCCGGTAAACCGGTATACGTCTCTGGTAGTATGTCTCCGGTATGCTAAAAATGTCTAATGATCCCCGCCCCAAGTAGTGGCAGTGGGGGCCTTTGTCAGCCCTCTTCGCTACGCCTATTATAGAAGTGTGGTGCTTCGCCTCCTACCCACCTCCCTTTATGCAGCATCTGTTGGGTCGGAAGCCGACCTCAGTTCGATCTTTTAGTTTCGGACCTCGCAAAAGTATGGCGGCTGAGAGGGTACAGGGTAGCCAGGCAGGGCCCTCCTGGCGTCCATCAAAACTGATTGTGAATAGGGTCTACTGAGGTGTGATAACATGTTGCTGGGTATCAACTTCCTTATTACTTTGCGTTTTGATTTCTGTAGCTGTTCTTTTTACTTTTCTTGCACGCAGAATTTATTGCCGTAATAGAAGAACATTTTTATACGATGGCAAAGAACCCTATCCGGAGCAAGAACTCGGCGCCGTCCAGAAAAAAAAGAACAATCTGGGAACAACCAGTCACTTCCGGCCAAGGCGCCAAATGCTTCGAATGCTATTCCATTGCCAGCACATAATGTAATTAGGTGTTCATGAGATTTTTTCCTTGTTCGCCCATACAATATGTCGTAACCCGCTGTGTTAGTGGCCTTGCTCCTACGTTACAGCCTTCATTCATTCTCTCCCTCTTCATGTCCTTCCCTCTTGCGTGCATAGCAGCAGGCCAGACACGCGTTTTCCCGAGAATACCCTTGACTGAGTAAAAATGGAATAACAACTCTATCTAGTCCCCTCGCTAGCTAAGGTTAGTCCGTAAGAAGAATAGCTGTGACAGGAATGTCCCTTCGCAGTTGGGCCCTGACAGATTTAATTGTTGCTCTTTAATAGACTAATGATCGCAGTAACAAACTTAATCCCTGAAGGATTAACCCCTGCAGTGCTTCCACTGATTTCGCCGGTGCAATGATTTTACTTGATATCAAAACCCACTTGCTTTCTCCATGAAAGCGGCTTTAGAGTATTCATACAAATAAAATAAAAACCGCCTTCATTCACAGACAACCGCCATCTCTTTCTCACGCGCCGTTAGCTCTGCAAACATCCGTAGCGGCGCGCTCCATTGTGCGAGAAGCCCCCGCACCGCTTCACGTCGCCGCGGACAAATTGTCCCGAAACGCGCGCCGCATTTTCGCGCCAATTCTCCCCCGGCGGAAGCAAGGTTGCCGCGGCGCGGCGGCAAGAAGAAAAGCGCGCGAACTCTCCGCGTCTCGCGCGCCGCCCCGCGACCTCTCACTTCCCCACGTGCCTTCCTCTTTCTCCACCTCCTCGGCCGGCGGCGCCGTGTAGCGGCAGCACTTCCCACGGCCAGGCAGGAGGCAGGCCAGGCGGGCTAACGAGGGTTCCGGTAATACGCGCGCTCACGAACAACACACGCTCCCCGCTCACGCCAAACGCAAACGTTATTCGGAGCGTGCGCGCGCGCCGGCAAAATGTGCTGGCATGCAGTCGGGAGTGGTCCAGGCCAAATGACCGAGCGACCGCCGCGGCGGAGCATTCACTCGCCCAACACCCTTTCATCTCGCACTCTTCTTATTCAACGCCGTGCGTTGCCTCGCGTCTGCCGGCTGAAAGCGAAACGACCGCCGCTGGAGTCCCGTTAGGCAGCCGCAAAGGCGCGGGGCCAGTAACCACGCCGTACCCGCGTTCTGCTTAGCGTCCGGCGTACGTGACGTATCGATATGTATCTCTCGCGAGGGACGGGGGCGAGGGTGTAGGCCGGCGCTGGGCCGTGCTTGGTCCAGGCGGGCTTTTGAAAAAAAGAAAAAAGAAAAGTGAAGCGTGCCACTTAGCGTGGCGGCGGGCTGGGCTGCCCCTTTTTGCTCTGGACCACCTGCTGGTCTTGATTAGGGTGTACTATTTGCAGTTTTTTGTTCTCTAGGCTCACAAATATGCAGCGTAGGCTGTTGTTGTGTACAGTAGGGAAAACACAAGAATAGCGACAAATCGGTGGCCGGTACACCATGACCAAGGAAAGTGAATGGGGCCGGGGAAAGAGTCCCTACAGTAAGTAAGAAGTCAGGACCAAGGGGGCTGCACAAAATTGGGCACAAAATCAACCCCGTTGGAAAGAAACTGCAAAAAATGAAAACATGATTTTATCGATGAACTGAGAAACTGGCTCTTCAAAAAATAAAAAGCTTCCATGCTTTTTTCTTTAAAGCATTTTATTAGTTTGCACATATTTTGCTCGTGCGCATTTCAGCCGAGGCGTGCTCATCTATATTTTTTGTTAACAAAAACACTGAGTTTTAAGATGCGCGGTTTCCTGATGTTGGCCATTGTCATGTGTACAAAAAAAGAGAGAGAGAAATCAACAAAAAAAAATGACTGCGGTCTACTTCTACAAAGCTACCTATTCCATGATACTCATACAGAGCATTCTCATTGAGGTATTTGTATCATGTATTCGTGCGATGCACTTTTTGTTACAGTTACATCGCAGTATTTCATAAATTGCCTACTTTTTCATACGCGATCTTCTCTGAAAATGACAGCCATGTTAGGATATTTGCTGCAATGTTAGTACTAATTTTTATCTTCAAAAACTAATGCACTGCCTGCCGGACAGTGCTGGTCAGCCATGTGAGGTTCCGGTAGGTGTCGGTGTATTATATTTCTGCTAACATCATTAAAGATGTTATTCGTACTAAAGTTTTACGTCCTTCCAGCATGCGTTGCCGCATAGTGCTGATAGTATAAAACCTTAGGGTCACGACCTTAGAGTCACGACCTTAGGGTCACGGCATTAGAGGCGGACGATTGACGTGCCTTCGGGAAGTGGTGAAATTCCGAGAGTCGCTTACGATGAAACAGCGATAGCAGAAGCAACAACACAAAGCGTGATCCCTGCGTTGCAGGCGAAGACCTCCGCATACAATGCCGATTAACACTGTTGTCACACTTCCTTCCCAACGGTGGAGAGCGTCTGGACACACCGAAAGCACAGCCAGCGGCGGAGAAGGTCACAGTGACCCTCTCGGGCTTTTCCCCTTTTTTTCCGTCCCTCGCCCCGCGATTATACCGTCGTCCGCTCCAGGACAGAAGCGACGTGCGGTGGCGTATCGAGAAGCGAAAGGCACGCCGCCATGAACGACCTTGGCCACGAGCGCGGGCCGGACGATGGCGACGAGAACAGCGACGTTTCGTCCGTTGCATCAGCTGCAGAGCCGCGGCGACACGCCCAAGGCGGCGGCCTTAACGCTACTCCGCCACCCCCTCGCCACTGCGATCCCTGGCCGAGATCATTGGCTGCTACTCCTGCCGGACTGCACGCTGGGCTTTAGGGTCAAGCGGTCCTCCTCCCCTTCCCACATCTTTCCCTTTCTCTCTCTTTTTCACTCTCTCTTGCGTCCAGCGTTGCTGACCTCCTCCTTCTCGGCGATGGGACGGAGGGGGCAGCGTTGCTCGAAGTATATAAGGGCCGCCGGAAGCCAGAGCAGTCACTGGTCTTCTCGGTCCCGAGTCGCAGTTCACTCCCAAAAGCCACCATGAACGCCTTCGTAAGTATACCCTACTCGTGGGGCAGCGTCGCACCTCGAAGAACGAACGTCACGACGGGGCGAGAGGACTGATTGTGTACCACTGGGAGGGCTGCGCTGTTCCTTGTGTATACCACCGAAACCCCCCCAAGAACTGTGGTCACTATGCTGGGCTTTGATCAGGCTTTGTATAGTTCCCCCCCCCCCCCCCCCACCAATAGCAAGGACGTATAGTTCATTATTCTTTTCAAAGCGGAATAATGTGGTAATACCAGGATAAACGTAAAAAAAGAAACTATGATCATTGCCTATTCAACTTACTTTCCGCAAATTAGTCACGTCCTGCGTTAATGGCCTACCAACACAGAGAACAAGGTTAGAGTTGCGGAATTGACAGTTATCTACTTAATATAACACTAAGTGTAACATTTGGTAAGATATCGTGGTGATTTAAAGGCACTGAAGTGCGTTAGCCTTCAATAATATCATATGAGCGTAAGAAATTAAATTTTGTGCGACAGCTTCCAAACGTTTAACCTATAGCGGATATAATCGCCACGCTCGTTCAGGTATCAGTGTGCGCACTACATAACAACCTCTGGAGCACCTCGATGTTACACTGATCCCAGCAGCACAACTAATCTGCCCAGTGTTGGAAAGATATTTTCAAAGGCCGGTCATACAAAGGCACAGAGTGAAACCAGCCATTGCCATTATTGGGCCGATTACCTGTGTTGCTTGGGTTAAAGCTTAGGAGGTCATTATTCGCGGAACATGGACCTTGCTAAAAGTATACGTGGGCCTACAATCAGCAATATTTAAAATACACCCTTTCGTATTGCGGTAAGGTATAATTTAAACTGTAGTCACAGCGATTTGGAAGGCTTACGGTACTGCATTTCAAGCAGCATATGCGCCATCCTGGACCTTTGGGTCGACTCCGCCGTGGGGCATATCAAATCATCGTAAAATCCTTGCACTAGACTCTGCTGGCTTGAACGAACACCAGCTCCCAGGAAGGCAGGCGATTAGTTATACGTTGCGGAAGTTCAGAAGACTTGTAGTCACGGACTTGGGCATGGACTCAGACGCTGAAACTAAGCTACCATTTTCCCTGCAGGTCGCCGTCCTTCTGGGCCTCTTCGCCGCCGCTAACGCCGGTGGCTTCCACGGCGGTTTCGTCGGAGGCATCGGCTACGGCCACGGCGGCGCCCTCGGCTACGGCTACGGTGCTGGCCTCGGCGGCTATGGACTCGGAGGCTACGGTGGTGGACTCGCCTACGGTGCCGCCCCGGTCGCCGTTGCCGCAGCCGTCCGTCCCCGTGTCGCCGTCGTCTCCTCCCCCGCTTTTGCCATCGGCCGGACCGGTCCCGCTGTGGCTTCCTCCTACGCCAACCACGTTAACCACGGCGTGAGCTACGGCACCCGTGCCGTCGCCGCTGCCGCACCTGCCGTCGTTGCCGCACCCGTCGCCGTCGCTCGCCCGGCTGTTGCCGTCGCTGCTGCTCCTGCCGTTGCCGTCGGCGGCTACGGTCTCGGTCTCGGCTATGGAGGCCTCGGCGGCTACGGTCTCGGCTATGGCGGCTACGGTCTCGGCTATGGCGGCTATGGCGGCTACGGTCTCGGCTATGGCGGCTACGGCGGCTACGGTCTCGGCTTCAAGAAGTACTAAGCGGTACGTGGTCCGCGACTTGGAAACGTGTTAAGAACCGAATGCGGTGGACAGTGGTCCGCTGTGTCTCTAGAGTGAGGAAGTTGCCAACGTACCTCTCGCGGGGCCGAAACTAGAGACAACTCCCAACCCTAGAGTTCTTAAGGCCCCCAAACGGATCCAACTGTGAACAGATCATCTCCTGTTTTCTTCTTGGGAACACTCGAAACGGCGTGTGAACTCTTGAAAGAGCTTACAAAATCTAATGGTGCAGATATCCGCCCTTTATTACGTGAACTTCGGGTTTGCGGCTATCTTGATTGTAGCAAGTAGCCTGCCGATGTAGAGATGTTTTAAGATGCACGGTCCTCTAGCTAAGATTTTGGAGAAATGAAAGAGATAAAATCCTTTTCCCAGGCACTTACGTGTTGTACATTTCTAAAGGCGATTATAAGTGGGGATACCCGTACAAATCTGGGTTGATATTCGACACTTTGACCCGTCGTCACTGCTGAGTGATCTTGCTAAGATGACTGAGTTTAAATTAAGGGCACTAACTTAATTCCAGGCACTGGCATCCGGTATTTAGCGCATTTTAGGGTTTGTGTTTTTTTTTCTGTTGGGAGTGATGCATGTCTGTGTTATTTTATTTTCATTATCTTTTGCAGGTGGTACCTCAACACTTAGGAAACAAATAGTGAATGGATGGTCCTGCCAGAAGAGCGGCTTTTGGGACGAGGACTGCGCGAGCGTCCAGCCTGCGTTTGGCCCCGTTGTGGGCACGGAGTCATTGGTTGTTGTCGTTAATAAAATGTTTAAGTTATTGAAAACGAATCACGCTCTACGCTTCTGCACTTTTCACGGTAGATCAAGCAAAAACACGAAGAAGGCACAGCCAGCGAAAGGCCGCCTGTGCCCTTATGTATCTTATTGGGAACCGGGCTTAAAGAAGGCAAGGAACACTTGGAGCTGCTTAGCGCGCACATTTAGTCATTCATGAGAATTACTACGCGAAAAAAAACGTTTTTTTTCTCTTCACAAGCTATGTATCTATACTCCGCTCCCTCTCTTCTTATTTTCTTTCTACGATTGTGCATATCCTCGCTTTGCTTGTAACAAAGCTTGAGAAATAAAGGAATGCTGGCAAAAGAAAAAAAACAATTCGTCCCAAGTTGTTCCCTGTCATTTTCAACGACGAATAACCCGCCGCTAAAATCACTCTCCGTACACGAGATTTATTTTCGCGATTTATAAACGTTGGTTGAAATTTAAAGTCAACGTTGCGCCCAAGTGCCTTAAGATGCATAACTTGCTCAAAAGTAGACATGCGTGTACTGAAAGCTCGAAAGTAGTCAGCAGGTGGCGTGCAGGTTTTATCTGCTCGCCTGAGACTATTAGGGTTTTGTGTAGCCGATAATGAAATGGAAGTTTCCGCAGCTTCCATGCCGTTAGTCTTTCTGATGGTCTTTCTTGCTAGTACAAGACAACATTTTGTTAGTGTTAGCGAGCAGACGTGACCTAGCCTGGAAAGAGTACTTTGACTTCTTAGTTTCCCCGAGACTATGTCACTCGCAGTCTTGGAAATACACTCCTAGTGAACAATCATCCAGTCTTTGCTGCTCCCTGAGATAGACACGTGGTGAACGGGGGCGTATTCATATTTCTTGAGCAAGGCACTTTAGAAGAACCTTTTTGAGAAAATGGGTCAATGTACGCAGAAGCACGTACATAAAACATAAAACAAGTGTTTGTTTGGGTACTATTGCAAAAGATTTCTTGAGGAATTATTATTGGAGTAGTCGCCATACATTCCGCGGCCTTCGAACCTTCATCGAGCACAGCGCAGTGGAGGCTTCCTTACATCACTTGGTACACAGCTGTGAAGCTCGCTTCTGCGACCACCTTTCCAAATATAGATCTTTTCGCTATTCAAAGCTTGATAGAGCGAGCGTGCGTGTTGGACTGAGCTGCGCACGCGTAGTAGATGTTTTTATGAAATCGACCAATCAGAACGCAGCTAGCACATCACAGCAGAAATATGGCTGTGCTCAAAAAGCCGAATGTGAAAAGGTATATAGGACTCGCGAGCCTTGCCCGGTGATTTTCATGAAACTGCACGAAACATGGATCAGGACATACCCGTTTTAAGGAAAAGCTCAGAGGATCGAGCTGTTGGCAGGTCAGGGCGGTGCACAGACAGCACGCGATTGAAGTGCGCCAAGCAAAAAAACTTTTCCTGTCTAGGCGCTGTGAAAACAATAACGTACGGCTGAAAACGTTTTTTTTTCTCTTTTATTTGGTCGAATACCCGCCGCGGTGGCTCAGTGGTTAGGGCGCTCGACTACTGATCCGGAGTTCCCGGGTTCGAACCCGACCGCGGCGGCCGCGTTTTTATGGAGGAAAAACGCTAAGGCGCCCGTGTGCTGTGTGATGTCAGTGCACGTTAAAGATCCCCAGGTGGTCGAAATTATTCCGGAGCCCTCCACTACGACACCTAATTCTTCCATTCTTCTTTCACTCCCTCCTTTATCCCTCCCTTTACGGCGCGGTTCAGGTGTCCAAAGATATATGAGACAGATACTGCGCCATTTCCTTTCCCCAAAAAACCAATTAATATTGGCCGAATCTTGTGCCGCACATAAGAAACGCGATTCCCTGAATGCCATTTTATTGCAGGAGAAACTGAAATAATTCACTGTACCACTTTAGCTCTCGGAAGGATATTTTGCTGCGCATACAGCTTTTATTTATGTATGTTTGCTAATTTTAGTATATTGAAACCTTTACCCCAGCGTTGTGACTAGCGTTATTACGAATCAGGCGCAGAAAACAGACAAAAACATAAAGCAAAAAAAGGACAATTGGAAGCAGGGCTCATAACCTCAGAAACTAATCGCAGCAACTTATAACCGATATCAAAGCAATGCAGGAACAGAATAGAAACTTGGACGATGAAATAACACGCTAAAGGACATATTATGTGAACAACGCCAGAATTAGGTTACTCCCTCGTCTTTCGAAATGAACTCGTGTGCAAGGTAGCCTCATGTGCGTGGAAGGCGTTACTCAGGCTCACATGTGCAAGCTATGAGTCTTTGTAGGCCCATGGTGTAGAATTCGATTGCATGCGAACGTAGAAGAGACGCTGAGTAAATTCTTAGAGTCTAAGAGAGTGAGAAGTCGTTTATTTCATGTTTCTATGTAGAGCAAAAAATAAATTCTCATCAGAGAAGTATAAAGAAAAATTGTTAAGCGCAGCATTGAAAAACCAGCAATGCCACTGCCCATGTTATTTGGAGATAAATATTATTTCCCCTTTTTTATTGTGGGAACAAAAAAGCTTACAAAAATCAACTATCCAAGAAACAAGCACATAAAAGAGAGGTTAAGAGTACAGCGTGAAGGTACTAACTGATTTTTGGTTTCAGCTACCAGGCGGAAATGCATCTTGACTCTAAGACTAAGCAAGCTGATGAGAGGGACGGCTCCATCTAACGAGTGAACAGCACCGTGTAAAAATGTTTCCATAAATTAAATAATGAACCACAGCATGATCTTATTCTTCTCAATTGAATAAAATCAACCTGAAGTGACCTAAAGGACGCTAAAGGCCTGAATGATGGGATTGGGGGAAGCGGGCTGCTGCTGAAGTTACTCTAAACAAGGAACAGCAAGCCTATGCGAAAGTAATTAGCGATGTGCAACTTGGGACCTCTGACCTATTTTTACCTATTATTTGGTTGTTACCTTTACCCACCTGTTCCATGTGCCTGCTGTCACCTCTAGCAGAAGCACCCCTACGTACGGGAGGTAGCATATCCGTTCCGAGTCTCCACATCCGCCGTTTGATTCCTTTCAACCTCATTCCTTCTTTAATGAACACTGGGCATAGCGATGCACTCCTGATTTCAAGTAACTTAAAATCATACGGCATACTTAATCGAAACAATCAGCGCCTCAATCCGCGGAATCTGTGGCATGCTTCACAGCTTCCACTGTGCATGTTTTCTTTTGACGCAATCGATCACGTAGGAACCACTTCGGTACGAATCTTTATTCTTCACTCAGTATGAGCGCGCGTGCATGATTGCACCGAAGGCTGCTGCTGAGCGGACGGCGCTACGCTGTTTTTCTTCGAGGTCACTCTGGTTGCAGGCCAACTCCGCACCGCCGCACTAGTTACAGTAGTCAGCCTCGTGCAGCCGTTAAGCACCCAACGCAGGCTCTGGCTATCTCTGCTGGCGATTAACTCACCGCCTCTGTCCGCTCCACACAGAGTTGGTGCGGCGCTTTTTTTCGTTCGGCTTTACGGCTCAGCCGTTGTGCTGGTTATCGAACTGGCGGGACTCACGAGGCCGGGCTGTGTGCAATCAATATTCATGAGGACTCGCCACAGTGCATGAAGCTCGGGCCTGGTACAGTACGGGGGAGGCGATATGTTAGGTTTTGAATCTCAGTTTTGTTTCAACGCCTGAATTTAAGCTCTGTCTGCGCATTGCAAAAAGGCGTGGCTCGTACTTACAATTCTTCGTCTCCTTTTTTTTATTTATTTCGCGAACAACCTAACGGTCTGTTGGAACGGAAGGCTTGGCGTTGAAGGGACCTTGGCCGTATGGTAATCCGGAGCGGGCCTGCGTATAGTGGGCGTAGCAATGCTTCTGAATCGGGCGTAGTAAACAGTGCTTTTCAAGCGTGTGCAGGCACATGGGTTCTCGGTTTTTTTTTTTTTAACTACAAGCAGTCACATTCGTTCCGGAAATGGCACTTGCGTAATCTGGGCGACATGTGTTAATGAAACCCATTGACTGGTTGGCGCGGCCTTCGGTGTCTTTCACTTTGCAATACATTAACAGAATAGGTGCCCGCCTTCGGAGTTTTGCCTTTATTTTTGAGAAAACTTCTTGGCAGTTACTCAGCCCTCGAGGAAGTGCGCACAGCTGAATCTTCGGTGCGGTGACCAAAAACTTAGCACGGAGAAAGTGGCTCGACATATCAAGCCCTCGATCGCGAGCTATCGCGCCGCTTAAAGCCGAGACTCTATCAGCGCTTTGAAAGGTTTAGTTTTGTAACCTTTAGCGGCGTTTGTTGAGACAAGATGAAAAAAAACACACGAATTACTCCAGCAGCATTTCGGTGGCACGGATTGTTTGTTTTATTGTTGGCCGCATGTGCAGCTTTAGTAGCCAGAGCCTTTAGCTACATTTCAAACTGTCGGCTTATACCTCCTTAAATCGGAGGCATTTTCGAGCGGTAAATAAACGAGTACAGAAAGGCAGGGAGGACAAAAACGCTGGATCCACGGAGTTTCCGCCCTCTGTTGTGGTGCAAAAGTAACAGAGAGTAGCATTGTGACCCACTTACCCTTACTCTTTCACCATTAACACTGCTTACTTCAAAACCCAGCTGGATCACATGATCGCAAGTGGCATATATTCGAGAGCACTTACACCCCACACTCTAAACATAAGGGAGTAAAAAGAGGGTAGGCTGTCCTCTAGTGCACTCCGTTGTGCTCTTAAGGACAGGTTACTCCCTATTTACTCTCTTATAGGTGTAGTCCGCATATTCCGTATTAGACGTGGAAGTGTCCCTAGAGGAGCACGTGTACAAGGTGCTCACCACGTAGACTAGATCACGTGTCTCTTACACTCTAAATAGAAAGGAGTAAAAGTGAGTGCGCAAGAGGGCACTTACTCCCTTTTTTACTCCAGTGTAGGTGTATTCTGGTTTAGAGCGTATGGAGACACGTGGTGAGCACTTGGTACACGTGTTTGTCAAGGGATACGCCCACGTCCAGTAATGGACAAGTGGAAGGGACCTTATATTGAAACGTAGTGAGCATGTGATCAACGTGTTCCTTAAATGACACTTACAAGTTCAGTAAGGGACACGTGCACTGGGAAACTTGTCCCCATATGAAGCACGTGGCGGACACGTGGGCTTAGACACGTGGACCTGCAAAGAATCCCCATTCGCCGTACCACGAAGACGCTGTTTAACCCAGAGAAAGTGCCAGTATAGTTACTGCTGTTAATTGCTGAAAGAAGTACCTTAAAAGTCACATTACCTTTGTGAAGACCGCTAAATAAAATGCGGCGACCAAAATGAAAGCATGTTAAGCCTGCTTCGGTGCGGCTATAATAGGCACTGTGACTTTACGTGCTTACATGCGAAAGGGTATTGTTTCGCATCAAGCGTCAGAGCTATCCTTAGAGCTTTGGTAAGGGACCTTCAGGGAATATGACAAAAATTATTGTGGAACCACAGAAAGTACGAAAAATAAAGTATCCCTCCCTGCCCGTGCCACTGAATGATGGGAATATGACAAAAATTATTGTGGGACCATAAAAAGAACGAAAAATAAAGTGTCCCTGCCCGTGTCACTAAGTAATGTGAATATGGCAAAACTTATTGCGGGACGATAAAAAGAACGAAAAATAAAGCGTCACTACCCGTGCCACTAAGTATAACGGCCTGACATATATTAGTGTTGGCAGAGAAAAAAGAAAGAAAACTAATGTTGCCCAGCCCCCACCGCCAATTGCACAACGAGCTATAACGGGCTGACAGGCGGCAGTGCGTGTATTACTAAATGTTACATATGGTGCCCAATGTCTTGAAAAGAAGACGTGCAATCACTACTGAACCCTAAGGCGCCCGTGTGCTGTGCGATGTCAGTGAACGTTAAAGATCCCCAGGTGGTCGAAATTATTCCGGAGCCCTCCACTATACGGCACCTCTTTCTTCCTTTCTTCTTTCACTATCTCTTTTATCCCTTCCCTTACGGCGCGGTTCAGGTGTCCAACGATATGTGAGACAGATACTGCGCCATTTCTTTTCCCGCAAAACCAATTATTATTATGATTAATGACTACTGATTATTTGTCGCCATAGTCTAGAAAGCAAATTGAGCACTTTCACACACGTACGCGGACACACTCTTACACTTTCGTACAACACATAAAGACACACAAAACACTGACGCTTACACAAGGACGCACTGAATGCCCGCACAGAAAGAATGGCGCTGAGAATAATTTTTCTCAGGAGAATATACGGAAGAACTAAGAACGGTGTGAACATTTTTCAGGCAAGGACCACTCGGTTGAATAGAATTTCTTGTTTAGGCACCTTGAATTTCCTTGCAATGAAATAACAACCGCTCACATTTTGCTGTAGTTAGGCGCCAGCGAGGCGCTTTATTTGGCACCAGCAACAGCAGTGGTCGTGGAGCCAGACGCTGCATCGGTTTCTGGCTAAAGCCCCCGTCGCCGCTGGCATCCCTCGAGAGCAATCTGGAAAATAAGGATGGCCTTGGTTGTATTTTGCTCCTGTTTGGCTGTTTCTTGTCATTTTCAACGAGGCCGTTTAAGTAGTGAACGTTCTTCTCAGGAAAAGTAAAACATACCAGCAATTCTGGACAAAAGCATTTTTCAACGTGAAATAGTTTATGACCGTAATTTTTTCATATAATGTGACAATTCATCATATCAATCCATATATCCGCAGATCTTCCCTTGGCAGGCTCGCATTTTTTGTCCATAACATTTTTGTTCTCTTCAAAAACGTCCCTCATTGCTTTTTGGTGGCAGTCATAACTACTGAATGCGAGCGATAGAAAAACTTTGAACGACTTTACTGCGCATCGGAAGACTGAACCATTACCTTCAATATTTCCATAATAGTACCTCACAATATTCCAATATTCAAAATTTTTGCCCCACGAAAGACAAACTTGAGGCTTTACCGAAACGTCCGTGGAGCTCTTTCAACGCTAAAGCATTGCTATATTTTCTATCAAATGGTACATATTGAGTCTATTTAGGTTAGCTCTTGTGGCGGCGTCGTAAAAAATTCAGCGTTTTCTTCCTTACTAGAGGTAAAGAAGCGACAAAGAGACTCTTTGTCCCATTCCTATCCTCTGGTCCGTGTTCCTTCCGATGGGAGCGCTCACTTCAAAAGCCATGTGGACCAACAAGATCTCTGTCGCGTATTCAAACAAGGCCTATCCCCAAGAGCACTCAATCCCCGTCCAGCCTGTTTACATTCTAATGGGCCTGCTGAAGAAAGGAATCTTCTTGGTCAGGACACACTACGACGCAATTCAACCCAAGAGAAATCCCCGTATACAGCATTCGTTGTAAAAGCCGGAGGCATGCTTCGCCCGCACCGTTTACGCTATGTACGGAGACTAGCATTCCTACAAAGACATAGGCATTACGATTTGTGACGAACATTTTTGTCCGTCATCATAAGCGGCCCAGACCAGGTCAGTAGTTGGACAAGCTGAGGCCAGAGGGCGCTTGGCGTTGTTTACGCTTACGCCCGAGGAAAAGGAAGGAAGGGAAGCGAATCACTGTACTTCTCCTTTGAAAATCTGAGACCTGTAGAACAACAAAGTCACTGTCTCTCGCTTCGTAGGTGAGCAGCTCTGAGGAAGAAAGACAACTGCTGCTGCCGTGGTTGTGTACAAGGAGCCAGTGCAGCATCACATTTTATTTTTTGAATTCAAGGTGAGACGCTTGTAATGCGACTTGAGAGCGGTGTAGGACTCTAAGAAGCAAATTCACGCTATGCACTAGTGATGGGAACTAAAAAGAAATAAAATAACCTGCAATCTGCAAAAAAAAAAATTAAATTGTTGTTTTCAAAGTCTCGAAGTGGCACATCGTTTATGAGGGACGTGGAAGTGGAGGACTCCGGAATACTATAGACTATCTTGCGCTCTTTAACGTGCGCTAACATCGCACAACGCAAGGGCGCCACCATCGAAACGTGGCCGCCGCGGACGGGACTGTATTCGGGCCTTCCGGCTAAGTTTCCCAGCGTGCTAACCGCTTTGCCATCGCGGCGCGTTAGCACAGAGCAGCGGTTATTTGAGAATAATTAGTGTCACCCCCTAATCTTCGACCCGCGTTGTGCCAGAAATTGTCCTCGGTGTTCATTTCCCGCCTAATGTCTTTAGGGTTTGCTGCTCTATTGTCATCAGCGTAGAGCAAGATTCGTCAATTTCGGCTCCTCACCGCATTGCCTCAGCCATCCGCTTACTCAGAATGGAGCCGGAGGTTCCTTCTCATACCACGACAACACTTCCCGAAGTTGTCACGTACTCAGTAATGAGGGATTACACAGAAAAAGAAGGTCAAAGACTACGGGGCATTGCCCCAGTGACCCGGCTGCCCGAGCAACGCTTGGGAGGTCCCTGGGGGCTAGATAAGACTCTGGGCGCATTGCAATTATCGCTCATCGACGGTTGTGCACGGAGCCGCGCCGCGGCCCAAGCGTTTGCGCAGGTTACGCCAACACGTGGGGCGACCGGCGCGTTCTCGTTTAGGCCGAAACGCCTCGGCTCGGTCCGGCAGCCTTGGCTGGCATGAGATCCAGGACGGGACCCGGCGTCACTCTCGGACGGTCCCGTTCGGGGCGAGAGAAGGCGAGAGAGAAAGAGCGCGGGGCGGTGCCGGTAGTTGCGGGGAGAGTGGCGAGGCCTTCACTGTGGCCCGCGTATAGGTTCTTGTCTTTTTAATGCCGACGTTTCGGCACGGTCGGAGAGGAGAGGGAACGCGAGAGGCGTTGTTTGGACTGTCCGGTGGAAAGCTGGAACGCGCCAGCCTGGCCAGGGCTTTCCGCCGACCCTTTCGATGCGATCGCTTGTTGCCATCACCCCACCCACTATACAGTTCCTCCTCTCCCACTTACCCTCCACTCCGTTCATTCCGACTGCTTCCGAAAGAGAATCCAGCCCACGGCGACCATTGGCTACCATGGGTCCGGTTTTTTGCTTATTCTCTGCGTGAAAAACCTCTCGTTCACGCCAGCGGTCACCTGCACTCTCGGGCGGCGATTTCGAGTATAAAAACGGGAGGAATCGTCCCAGTGGTTCCACATTCACTGTCTCTTGTGTTCTTCGTCCACTAGCGGAACTAACAGCTTCACCATGAACGCCCTTGTGAGTACAGAAAACTAGAGTGTCTGTCGTTTGAGACAGGACGCCGGCTCAGCTTAACAGATCTCGTGCGCTCACCGGAAGAAAGCAGGATTGCACTGTCTCAATAGCACTCGAAACTGGGGTTCAGGTGAAGGTCCCAGCGACAGGAGGTAAACATGAAAAGGTCAGCTTTGGGTCAGACGATGCACGAACGCCAGCGGAGGCGTTAACAGCTGGTTAGACTTACCACGCTGCTAGAAAATAATAATTTAGAAAGTATTAAACGTCAAGTTAAAAGTTAAACTGAACATAAAGCGATCGACTGCAAGGTTTTTTGAGCTGGCTTAATCATGTGTGCGGTAGGCTACTCCAATCTGGGCCATTGAATGCGCCAGTTAACGTACTTTCTTTTCTGGTTTTTTTAGTTTTGCACTACTGCCCAGCATAACGGCAAAAACTAAGTAAACGCTCAAGAAATGCTTTCTATCGACAACTATCAGCTGGAGACGGACCCGTTCATGTCTGCAGCGCACCATTCCTAGCCAGGAATGAGCAGAGTGAATATTTTAAAAATTTAGATCCGACTTACGGACACTTCTTTCGAAAAGTTATACAAGGTTTCCCATTACAGCGACCCTGTTTTTGAATTTCCCTTTCGCCTTAACGCAAGTTATACCGACCACGCTTCGGGTTAACGTCTTTTCGTAATTCAAGTCTGGAACCAAGTGACTGCTAACTAAGCCTTGTTTTAACATGCTTGTGCCTTACAAGGTATGTCCTCGAAACATTTTGAAGGTTACTCACTCTCAGTGTGAATGTCTTCGGGGCACGAGTTTCAGCCGCGTGCTCATCGAAAGTGCAAGAAACATTACGGACATATCTTAGCTTCTGAGAACGCATTGACCTGGTCGCAATGTTTGCTCTCTTGCTCTACAGTTGGCCGTCGCCCTTCTCGGATTTGTCTCTGCCGCCTCTGCTGGCTTCGTCGGCGGCTACGGCGGCTACGGCGGCTATGGCCACGGCTTCGGCGGCTACGGCCACGGCTATGGCGGCGTCGCCGTCGCCGCTGCCCCCGCCGTCGTGAAGGGTGTGTCGGCATCCTACGGCGTCAGCACCGGTCACGTGCTCGGCCTCTACGGACACGGTCACGGCTACGGACACGGCTTCGGCTACGGTGGCGCTGTCGTCGCTGCTCGCCCTGCTGTGGCTGTGGCCGCCCCTGTGGCCGTCGCCGCTCCCGTGGCCGTTGCTGCCCCTGTTGCCGTCGCTGCTCCGGCTGTCGCCGTCGGTGGCTTCGGCTACGGTGGTTACGGACACGGCTTCGGCTACGGTCTCGGACACGGCTTCGGCTACGGAGGCTACGGATACAAGGGCTGGTAAGTTGTTTTGGGACAGAAAACTCCTGAGATGAAATAAAGTGGAAAGGAATCACAGAAAAGGTTTAGGTCGCAATACCACGACTGTAAGGCTACAATTCGTCGGGTCCAGCTAAGACCCCTCAGATATTTATATTCGTCGTTTGCTCGGCAAGTGTTTTGCATACCACTGACTGCAATGTCATGAAATTTGATATCTGGCGTTTTCAGCTTTCATAACATTCTAATCAGTGGTATGAAAACCTTTGCAGTGCAACCGGTGCCGTAGCTGCTTTTGTCCAAACAGCTTTATCCTGATAGAGTTTTCAGGCTTGGTTTGTAAAACTTATACTGGACTGTTGGTTTCAAGAACTGTCTTAAGAGGTTTGGGCAACAGTGCGCTATTATTCCAATATTAGCCCTCCTCCCTAGTCATCCACCGGTCTTGCTAGAGAAGACAATTAGCATCAGTATTGACCTAAAGACTAGCACCAAGCCAAAAAAACAAGCATTTATGCATTATCGGTCGCCGTTTGAAGCGACGTATATACCGATTACCGTAGCTGTTGCTCCAGAGATGCCTAATGGCCGTTCAGCTTTCTTCAGTGTTCGTAGGACGCATAATTCGTGCTTAAATCTTATATTAACGCAACTGTATTCGACCCTAATTGCTTTACCGCGTTGCCCAGTCGAAATATAACATTGGCCCATTGTATTATTGCGTTGCTCATCGCAACGCAGATTGCAGTTTGGTCTCAAGAGAGGAAAAACAGTTTTCTGGACATTTCCAGAAGACTATCGAAAACCTCAACAGCTGTGTGGTTTTTATAAACAGTTTTTGCCCAGCATTAAACAACTGACGTTTGTCATTGCACTTTCATATAATGAAACTAGTTCGTACAGCTTCGGAATGGCGGTTGATTGCTCCGTCAGTAATGATGATTTCTTTCTGTTACAGAGCACAGACGACTGGAAGATTCAATGGATGACCACACCTCATCGGCACGTCAACGCGCTGGACTTACGCCAGTTGACTTGGCCATAGATTTTTAAATTATATATATGCTTAGGAAGACTTCATCAAGCTCATGTCATTCGACGCGGATTTAAGTTGAAAAAAAAAAAACACATCAGCGCCAAATTAGAGGAGTCGACGGCCAAATCTGTAATTAGACTTGTTATTAGCGTTCTGGGGTAGCTGAGAAGGATTTTTTTTTTGCTCAATTATTTTCTGCATCGTTGACAAGCTTGTCTGAATGGTCTGTACTGAATAAAAAAATTGCATCATGCCGTGCCATATGAATATCTATAGACTTTCACTTGTGACACCACGTGGGCACCAATGCCATATCAATATTCCAAATTTCAAACAATGGTATTATTATGAAGTACTAAGCGGAGATTCTACAGACTTACTATTTAGGTTCTTTTAAGAAATAAGGAGACTGTGATAAAAAGAAAGTAGTCACAACTGCCTCAAAACAGGTGAGGACCTCCACTGAGTTATGAGGGACGGTTAAGAGAGTCACAGGAAGCACGAAAAATATGCAGAAACCTCTATGTGCCACCTGAATGACCGGTACTTAAATTTAGATAGTAGAACTTGCCACCAAACTTATCTACTTCCGAGCTTTTTTTTTTCACACATTGCATAGAAAGACAGGGTAGAAAATCCTAAACACCAGAAATCATCAAGTACTTGTCTCTCGGAAGCCAGCCACAACGCGCTCAGATATTGAAATACACACTCGGGTGCCGAATATAATGCTTGCTTAAGAGATCAGCCTGGAAAAGTGATTACTGAAGTAAGAATGTATTTGCTTCACGCCGTTATTTCGCGAAAAGATGTGGCCGTGCGGTGTCACAGAGATTGTCATGTACACAATAGTTGCGAAAATAGTAGCTTGTTTTTCTTTGATAAGTAAGGCAGATATAAAACAATTTTCATTCTCATGTTTGGTTGTTAACTGGACAGAGCCTGATGCTGGAGAGAAACATTATAAACAAGAAAGCAATATCCATGACACGTGCCTACCAGTACAAAACTCTAGAAACTTTTGAAATTTTGGAAACCTTAGTTATAAAGCTTTCAGAGTGTATCAGAAATAAGAATGTCAGTGTGTTCCAAATCACGGTATTCTAAAGTGCCTCTGGTGGGAATTGGTTGAATGAGAAATTTTTGCCAGGGCTTGTGTGTTCAAACGAGATCATTCGCAGTCTTTCATTGTGTATCTCTCATTTCGACAAGTCAAAATAAGCGATAGTACCATATTTTCATGATAACACCCTGATTTTGTTCCGAAATGTAGCAGCGCTTTATACGAAAATTCTGCAGAGAAAGACAACACAGTGCATTGGTCCCAGCAGTTTATTCGCAAGAATCAATGCTTCGAGGTTTTGCTCGCCTGGTGTTACATTAAATGTGGCATGTCGTCGCCGCTTGCCACGAGGCATACAGGAAGTACTGCATCCTTCGTCTTAGTAGACGGCGGAAATTCAGACCTTTCGCAACATTACCACTGGCTAGCCACTCGGCACTGCAAGAGGCGTTCTCTATTGCAAATCAAACACCAATATAGATGTGCACCAGACGACGCTAAATTTCACGTTAGATCAGGAACTGTAACGAAACTGCAATAATATTGCGTTGTATTGTGTGCTCTACGTCCTTTCAAAAACCTCTGGCCACAATTTGACAAAGGATACATGCGTGCGCGTAGTAATTAAGGTATACTTCCCCATCTTTGTTTATCGCGAGCATTAAGTACTAATTTTTCGGCTAGTATTGCTATATTTAATATCCGATGGTAGATGGAGAGCATGTAGATGGATTTCTTGACAACGCAAAGTGAACAAGAAAGGGGTGAACCTCAGGATGCTTGCCAGCGTTTCAACAAGAGGACGTGTACTCGTCTATGTATTGTATTATCTAGTTTAAAACTCCTACTATTCTCATTCACTTACCTTGTATAGGAGTTCCCATTTTAGTCCTAGACTTCAATCCGCCCCCATTTTTCGTGTGTGGTAATCAGAGAAAAAAATTTATTCACTTGCTTTCTTTCTGTTTAAACATGTCCAACTTTCTTGGACAAAAGTTTTGAACATTGGATAACTGTAAAATACACATATAGAAATATTGGAGATAATGATCCATTCCTCCGCTGTGTCGTAAAGTCATTTGTTTATTCTGTTGAGCAGTTATTGTTATTGAGTAGTCACTAAGTAGTTAAGACTGCCATAGAAAAGCAATAGTGGACGCTTTCGACGATAGCAAAAACGTTAACAGCAAAAAAACAAACAAACTGTAACCCTGCTGACAGGAGATTTGAAAATTGTTATAGCGTAACCTTAAAATATATGAAAAAAATTGCGTTCATAATCTCTTTGTCGTTGAAAAACGCTTTTGGTCCGGAATTATTGGGCATGTGCTTTTGACTATAGACAGCATTTAAGGATATCAAGAGCTGAACGTGATCCATGTGCATGTGCATGTGCGATAAGCTCTCGTTTAATGCCACTCGTTCAAGACCATGCACTGGTAGATGACACACGTGTACTCTCCACTGAGTAGCTCGAGCGTTCTAGACAGGTGTGTGGGCGACTTTACATAGCGTAGCTGCTGAAACAGCTGACGCAATAACAGCGAACAGTCTCGTCAGATTGGCCGTCCCTACCATATATATATATATATATATATATATATATATATATATATATATATATATATATATATATATATATATATATATATATATATATATATATATATATATATATATATATATATATATATATATATATTGTCATTCTGCCTCTCTTTTTCATCATCTGCCGTTCGCACCTCGTGGTTCGCAGCGGCCTTGCGTGATCACGTATCTCTGCGCACGCGCTCCTGGGCGAGTGTCAACAAGTGTCTACGCAGTGGAAGGCTTCGGAGGAGGTCGGGGAGAGGATGTCAATGGGCTGTAATTAAGACGAAGCTGCGAGCCTTTCTTTTCTTTTCCTTGCACAAGAGAGGAAGCGAGAAACGATAATTTTTTTCTGTCCTCATTTCTTCGGACGTGGGGAGAGCTCGTCGATGTGCAGCCTAAACCATTTCGTCGTGCTCATAGAGCTAACTGGACGGCTAGTTGAGGAGGTGCATTTATGAGGGGTATTGTGATAAGATTCGAGTGCAAAGAACGAATACGTATCGGCTGTGGGTGAAGTACGAATTAATTACGTTAACCTAACAATTCATGTAGCATTAAGTTTTGTTTTGAGTTCCGCTAGCATTAAGGCGCAAGCCAAACAAATATTAATTTATGGAGGTTTAACGTCCCAAAGCGACTCCGCCTATGAGGGACGCCGTAGTGAAGGGCTCCAGAGATTTCGATCACCTGGGGTTGTTTAACGTGCCCTGACATCGCGCAGTACACGGGTCTCTAGAATTTCGCCTCCATCGGAAGTCGACCGCCGCGTCGGGGATCGAACCCACGTCTTTCGGGTCAGCAGCCGAGCACCATAGCCACTAAGCCACAGAGGCAGCGTTCCAAATAAATATTGATTAATCAGTTTGGTTAAATAGTATTAGTTGTGAGCTCGGGCACCGCAGCGGTGGCCTAGGCGTTTGAGCATCCGCCTCGCATGCAGGAGGTGCGGGGTTCGATCCCCTGTGCCGCCAGGTACCCAGCGGTGATACAATGGGTACAAGCTTCCCCTACCTGGTTCTCGGCTTATTTAGGGTGAAAGGCTTGGGATATAGGTGTTTGACCCCACCTTGAGTAGCGGAAAAAAAAGAAAACCTTGTGTCATGGCGCTCTTTGGCCGCAGACTCCCTTGCGCCATAACAATTCATCATCATCATCATCAGCAGCAGCAGCAGCATCAATTGTGAGCCGGGTTAGAGCGGTAACTGGTCGACCCCAGTGTATATTGAACGGTCCACCGACAACAATTAATGCTCTAGTAGAGGACGGTTATGCTAGAATTCGTTTTTATGCTAAGTGTGCGCACGCCATTCTTGTTAGTTTGCATAATTCGGGATAAAATCGAGTAGTGTCGTGGTCGATGTGTTTCGTAGAGAACTTATGCGAAGTACCAAGGCGATCACGTAGGGTCCGTGTTGGAAGTGTAGCATAAAGATGCACGCCTCAAACGCGGATGAAATTCCCGCTCTGATCTGATCAAGCTCACATTCTGAATAGGAGATCCCATACAAAAGAGCCAACACCAGGGTATATGCAGGCGGAACATTGTTGACGCATGATCAAAGTTAGTCAAAGCTATACCTGAAATAGATCACGTACCACATTTTCTTACGTGTAATTAGCAACCCATTGTAATCACGCCACTACACGTGGACAATACGATTTTGGTTGCAAGCTACCGTACGTACATCCCACATCAACTGGTCGTAAGGAAAAAGGGTGAGCGTTCCGAACATGCCCGTTTGCAGCGTTTTGGTCGCCACGCTCCAATACGTGTACACACAAATAAAATTCAGAGGTCACTGCGGCTACCCGCATTGAAGGAATGCGAAGGGGTTGATTATTTTCTTAATTCATTCTTAATTCGTTACTTGTGTCATTTTATTTTAATTCACACATTAATTCTTTAGTTACACTACATTATTTACTCACTGCCCATTTCAGGTTTTCAAATTTGGCGCCACGCGTTGGCTCCGCCTACACTTCCGGTTTTTCAAATCTCGCGCCAAACGGTGTCCTAGCTCCGCCCACTTTTTGGATATTTTTGGCTCTAATTAATTATCTAATCACTCTATCGACATCATTTTTTTTTTGCGCAGCATCCTCACATCATCCTCTTTCGATTACAACCACTCGTTTGACGCTAACTCGCTTGAGTTCCCCATAACTGCTTTCGACACATTTTGATGACACACTTGTGACACGACCCCGCCAACAAGGCCTAGTAATGCTTTCGCATTAATGCTTGCTGTACGCACGCTTTTACAACAAAGCGGGCTGATGCATGGGCGACAAAAGGTATCACTTGTCCGTGCCTTGTCTGTACGTGCGTTCGCGTATGCGTGCTATGACAATTCCAGCTGTTGAATGAAGTTAGTGTTAAATGAGTTCCAAAGTGCATTTCGAACAATGTGGAACATTTTCGAACAAAAATTTTGAATATTAGAAAATCGTAAGATGCTGTCATGGAAATATTGAAAGCAGTGGCTCATTCTTTGCTTTCGATGTGTAGCAAAATCTTTCTTTTGCAGTGTTTCCATCGCTTGCATCGAGCAGTTCAGACTGCCTTATAAAACCAATGGGGAAAGCTTTTGACGGTAGCAAAAAGGTTAATAGCAAAAAAAATAATTTAAGCCTGCCGACGGAAGATCTGCGGATATACTGATATTTATAGTGCAATCTTAAAGCATTTGAAAAAGTTGCGTTAATAAATTCGTCCCTTTTGAAATTGTACGATGTCAGTGCACGTTAAAGAACCCCAAGTGGTCGAAATTTCCGGAGCCCTTCACTGCGGCGTCTCTCATAGCCTGAGTCGCTTTGGGACGTTAAACCCCTATAAACCAAACCAAACCAAATCCTTTTGAAATTGCTTTTTTTGTTGGGGGGGGGGGAGGAAATGGTGCAGTAACTGTCTCACATATCTCGGCGGACACCTGAACCGCGCCTTAAGAGAACGGATAAAGGAGGAAGTGAAAGAATAAAGGAAGAAAGAGGTGCCGCAGTGGAGGGCTCCGGAATAATTTCGACCACCTGGGGATTTTTAACCTGCACTGACATCGCACAGCACACGGGCGCCTTTGCGTTTCGCTTCCAACGATGCCCAGGTGGTCGAAATTATTCCGGAGCCCTCCACTAAGGCACCTCTTCTTTCACTCCCTGCTTAATTCCTTCCCTTACGGCGCGGTTCAGGTGACCGCCGATATATGAGACAGATACTGCGCCATTTCTTTTCCCTCAAAACAAATTATTAATTATTATTATTATTAATATTATTGTTGCATCCTCTCTATATTTATTATTGTGTAAACTGTTTTTGTGCATATTACCTCTCCCCCATATCCTCTCTTCCTGTCCCCTCACCTCTTTCATTTCATTTCTCCATTCAGCCTGCTATCCTTAGATTCCGCTGCTCCAGCTCAGGTGCTTCAGTATCGATGGCAGGTGCCGGCGCTAGCAAAAATCTTTTCCTTCCTTTTTTATTATTTTTATTAAAACTACTTACTACTTTTTGTTCTTCTCAGATATCGTCGTCATCAGCGTTTTTACATTGTTTAGTATACGAAATCTCTCCTGAATTCGCCTCCTGGCCATAGAGAACGGCACCTTAAAATTTGTTTGAACGCCTATTTTTAAAAATTGTGCAGTCTTAGGTGAAACATCCTGTATACGTGCATTAACTCATATTACTAAGGCGGAGATTAATTGTCCCCTCTAGTCTTATTTGCATGCCCATGACCATGCGACAAGTCCGCCGAGAGCCTCTTCTAACCTGCTGGCCCCGCCCTCTCACGGTAGCACGCTCGCCCCTTGGTTTTCAGTTTAGAATTTTCACGCCGCAGTGGGAAGGTGGCGATTGAATTGAAATTAATTGCATTAATTTAATTACCTGCTGTCATAGTGGGCAGGCTGCGATGACGTCGCAAGGTCACTTGTGACGCTATCGCCCTCTCGACCAATCAGTGGATTTTTCGACTAATGCAAAACGCGCCATGGCATTACATGTTGTGCCATGGTGGGCAGATTGAAATTGCGTTGAATTTATTTGAATTAATTTATTTTTCCCGTGCCAACAGGGCAGGTTGCTCAGAAGCCAGTGGGCAGGTTGGCACCTGCCACAGTGGAAGGCTGTCAGCGACTTTTGCGACTGGCGTAGGGCGCGAAATCTCATGATGTGAAGCCGAATGGAGTCGCGTTAAAAATTGTTAGTAGTATTGCACAAGTTTTCAATCAATTGATTTTTGCCTAAACGACCGACTACAATAGCGCCATGCAGCAATTGATTCGTTTGCGGCGGGCGGGTTTTTGGCACGACATAGTAGGCATCATGTGGGTGTATCCCAGCATTTGATGCCCCATTGCACAGCAAATGGGCGCCTATGCGTTTTGCCTCCATTGAAACGCGGCTACAGTGCTCTAGAATATGGGTAGTGGGTTCAGGAGCCAGCGCGCTCCATGCGATGCGGTGAGGCGGCGAGTGTCGACAGGTCCCGGATGTAAGCGGTGGCGCTGTTGTAGCGTGGGCTGTAGGCTCGGCGCGCCCGCGCGCGCGGCTAGCAGTCCCGCCAAGCTGCCTGCAGCTGTTTGTTGCTTTTTGTGCGGTGCATTTTTCCTCTTTGTGAGTTCGCGGCGTTAAGACTACGGTCATGCCGAATCGTCGGCGTCAACGGCATTGTTTTGCTCCCGGGTGCAAAACGGGATACCAGTGGACGAAAGGCGATCAGCCGTCGCTCTTCGCTGTGCCAAAGGATGAGAACCGACGGAAGCAGTGGGAACGCAACCTTCATCGAAAAGATAAGGTTTTGGACGAAACCTGCTGTGTGTGAGAGCTACATTTCGAGCCATCATGCATTGTGAGGGACTTTATACACATCATTGACGGCAAAGAAGTCCGCATCCCGCGTGGAAAGCCGGAACGTTTACCCGATGCGGTGCCAACTTTGCTGCCGAACGCGCCGAGCTATCTGTCAAAGAAAACACCGCTGCAGAGACCACCTAGAAAGAGGAAAAGCACAAGGACATATCCTAATGAAGCGAAAAGACCACAAAGTAATGCTTCCGACGTTAAGGAATCAAGGTGTCCGGGCATTGACACTGAGAGTAGCGTGTTGGCGAACGACCAAGACCCTTGTGAAGTTGACGAAGCATCTGTGCCGGACGATTTTTCTAAGCTGGATGTTCCTTCAAAGCCAGGACAGTGAGTTTACTGCAATTTGTGACAATTAAAGGAGAGTTGCTCTACCCGTCTCGTGTGCTTTTTTTTTGATGGTGAGAAGGCTGGAAAACCTTTTCACAACTTTTTTTTTGTCAGGAAAAGCTGTGCAGTAACAGCATAGTAGATGTTATGGTGCTGGGAAAATCTCAGATTTCATGTGGTGTAGGGTGCAGCCAGCACTCAGAAGCGCTCACAGTCAGCATTCTCAATATTTATGTTTTGACAAGGCTGCATTTTTATGTTAAATCAATCAATGAGTCGCGAGAAGCTGGCAGGAAAAAGAAGCTTCATGCTAAGATGGGCAAGTGCTCATAGTCGCGCGGCTAAATGTACTGTGCAAACAAGAAAACACGGCATTCCTTTGAGTAATTCAAGAATAGGTTTCACACTGTGCATAGTTGGAGCGCTGCAATAAAGGAGTGCTTTGTTTTATAAAAGTTATTTTATCTTGTCTTGCATTCATCAGCGTTTATACATCGGCGGCAATTGACCCTTCGTTTTGATGAAAAAAATGCATGCATCAAAATAACAATTAAAACAGGGGCATGAAATGTAAAGTTCGACGAAAACTCGTCCGGTCAGGTAGAAGATTCATGTAAAAAGGAAAGGAACGCCGACCAAAGGTCAGAACGTCTTCTTTTTTAACAACCTTTGGTCGGCGTTCCTTTCCTTTTTACAAAACAGAGGCATGCATACCACACTTAAAATTATCGCATTCACATATAGTACGCTGTACACACAACGGTCTCCAAGTGAAGCGTTTTTTTTTATTGCAATTTCTTGTTGCCCCGCCCCTCTACTAAAACCCTTCCGATGGCTCAAGCTGGAGTACACTCGGCCACGTTTGCCGACAGCTTCGAGTTGGCCGCTGGATAACCCCGATGATCGATAGAATGTTTGCTCCTCTCCCTGTACTCAGCCTTTCCTGTGGGCGGCGATAATACTTGTATGCACTAACGTTGAAATATGGGAGCCGTACTTGCAAAAGAGCACGATCAGCGTTGCGAAGCATTAACGGGGCCGCTCGTCCGCACCACCGCGCTATCGGCTGTTGGCTACTACTACATCTAATTTTCTTGATTCGCCGACAATATCTGTGTACAGCTTGACCTGTTTGTAGGACCTGTTTTAAAAGACAGAGCCTTGCTTATTTCTCCGACGATTCTATGCACAGCGCGCATCCACGGCGCGGCGCGCCGCATTTCATACAGCCCATGCTCTGGTGGCGCCATCTGGTATCGTCGACACAAGTCGCCTCACCGCTGGCCGCTCCCTGAACCCACTACCCATATTCTAGAGCACTGTAACGCGGCTTCCGCAGCCTTGTTAGAACCCGTTTACTACGGCGCAGTAACTGAGTGCCCTAACCACTGAGTTACCACGGTGGGTAGAGTGATAGTTTCACATCATCATCATCATCACTACACCCACTGCAGGGCAAAGGCCTCTCCCACGTCTCTCAGATTAACCCTGTCCTTTGCCAGCTGGGACTACCGTAACCCCGCAAACTTCTTGATCTCACGTGCCCACCTACCTTTCTGCCGCCTATTGCTCGGCTTGCCTTCTCTTGGAATTCACTCCGTTACCCTTAAGGACGAGCGGCTATCTTGCCTTCGCATTACATGTCCTGCCCAAGCTCATTTCTTCTTCTTGATTTCGAAGAAGAAATGGGTTTGGGCAGGCATGTAATGTGAAGGCAAGATAGCCGCTCGTCCTTAAGGGTAATCCGGAGTTCCCGGGTTGGAACCCGACCGCGGCGGCTGCGTTTTTATGGAGGAAAAACGCTAAGGCGCCCGATCCCCAGGTGGTCGAAATTATTCCGGAGCCCTCCACTACGGCACCTATTCTTCCTTTCTTCTTTCACTCCCTCCTTTATCCCTTCCCTTACGGCGCGGTTCAGGTGTCCAACGATGTATGACACAGATACTGCGCCATTTCCTTTCCCCAAAAAACCAATTATTATTATTATTATTCTTGATTTCGACTAGGATGTCATTAACACGCGTTTGTTCCTTCACCCACTCTGCCCGCTTCCGGTCTCTTAACGTTACACCTATAATTTTTCTTTCCATAGCTCGCTGCGTTATGTTGTCCTTAAGTTAGGCTGAACCTTTTTCGTTAGCCTACACGTATCTGTTCCCTAGGTGAGCACCGGTAAGATACAGCTGTTGTGTGCTTTTCCTTGAGTGATATAGGTAAACAAACATTCATGACCGCACAGAACCTGCCATATGGTGCTCGGCTGCTGATCCGGAGTACCCGAGTTCGAACCCGACCGCGGCGGCCGCTTTTCGATGGAGCGAAACGCGAAGGCGCCCGTGTGTTGTGCGATGTCAGTGCACGTTAAAGATGCCCAGGTGGTGTAAATTATTCCGGAGTCCTCTGCTACGGCACCTTTCTCTTCTTCCTTTAGTTTCTCCTTTATTCCTTTCCTTACGGCGCGGTTCAGGTGTCCGCTGATATGTGAGACAGATAATGCGCCATTTCCTTTCCCAAAAAACTAATTTTCAAATTTCTTCAGGTGTCCAACGATATATGAGACAGATACTGCGCCATTTCCTTTCCACCAAAAACCAATTATTATTATTATTATTATTATTATTATTATTATTATTATTATTATTATTATTATTATTATTATTATTATTATTATTATTATTTCTTCCACCCCATTCTTATTCTTTCTAAATGACAGACGCAGCGAAGGAAAACAGAGGAAAGGTGTCAGTGCCGATGTAACTGGTGCACTTGAGGTTAGGGATGTAATGGTGACTGGCCCTATTTAAAAAGTGCAATAATTTCCTTTGCGTGGTCCAGGACACCTCCGTCATACGCCGTTCTTCGCACCACTCGCGACAAGCTTTCTTATGTGAGCCGAGTGCAACGTTTGAGATGACTTGCAGCATGAGAACTCCCCCCTCTCGACCTTCTCCATGAGATAGCCCTATCACGTTCGCAGTTAGTGCGGCATCTGGTGCTGCAAATGAATACCAGACATGGCGCCGCTGCGGCCCTAGGTTCAAGAATTGCAATAGAGCTCGAGGTCACGAGGTGCCGCAAATTGTATCTCTTGAAAAGTGTCCTTTGTATTGGCTACTCTATTCTGCGCTTGAACTGAGGCTGGACTGCAAGTGCCCCACAATAACTGTTTTCCCCATCACCAGACTCAGCCTGCTTACATTCAGTAGACGACAAACGCCGTTTCCAGAAATGCCGATTTAGCTCCGAACTGCTTCTGCCGTGACTACCATATCTAAAGGGCAAAGGCGGGCTAGTTGGTGGTTAACAATGGAGTGCATATTGCAACCGCACAAAACGACGAAGGAGGAAGGAAGAGGGACGCGTTTTGTCCTGTGCTTCCTTCTCTTCGTCCCTCGTCATTTTGCGCGGTTGCAATATGCACTCCATTAGTGACTACCATATCCCTTCTTCTTCTTCTATTGTTGCCAGGAAAAATGAAAAGGAAAGTGCACAGGCCTGCCCACTGGCCCAAGCTGAGCCACAATCGCTACCACGTGCAGAAAGTAGGAGAGTTTAAATATAGGATAGAAAGATAGGATAGAAAAGACGCGCGCTATAATGTCCCAGGCCGATCCCGGAGGCAGTGCAATACCGGGCCAACCGGTGGCGGAAGTGAAGCAACCTTCAAGCACTCCGCCACATTTCAAAAAATATGTTGGGTTCAAATGGGACCCGTATCAGATATTCTATAACCGAAAACGGCCCACGGGGGCTTCGAACCCATCTCATATAGACATTCACCATATCCCTAGCAGGTTTACTTTGGGATATGATGGAAAACAGCAAACTGTTCACAAGTTGATCGACCGCGATGAGAGGCATATCCCCTTTTTCTGCACTAACCTGGTTTAGCTTACCATCATAATTTGTCTTTCTATTTTTTCGTTTCGTCTTCATTCGGTTCTTTTTGACAAACACCGCGTAATCTCTCTTGAAGTAAGCTGTTTTAGATTGGCATCATATTTGTGTTTTCATTCTGTTTGCTCTTGAGCTTTTAACGCTTTTGTATTATTTCCACCACATCCCTCAGTAATTATTTTATACGATCGATGTTAAATAAAGTGAAATAAAAGAAAATTCGCTAACGTTTACGGGCCAAAAGAATACCCTAGAGCATAAATGCAATAGGGTGTTCCTGTACGCAGGTGATGCACGGTTGCGCTTCTGTTGCCAGAGATCCTTAAGCGACCCATGCTTGCGAATAACATCGATGCTCCTAAGTTATCTTGAAGCTGTATTGGCAAGGTGTGTTCCTACTGAAGGCTACGTATTACAGCACTAGTTACATAATGAACATTTACCCGCGTGTTGTCCTTTGCTTCCAAGACGTTATTGTGTGACTCCTATTATAACAGGGTCTGAAACTCAACGTGACGTATCGTCACGGCACAAACTTGTCGCAGCTGAACAGGAGTGAGATGTGTGACGAACTGCAGCAACCAAGAGAACGAATGAACGGAGATGATGCCGAGGAAAGGGTTTGCGTATCAGACTAAGAATGGCTCCTACACAACATCCCGTTAATCCCAGGAGGTTTGTAAGAGCTGTGGACTCAGAAAAGGAATTGACACAGACTGCTACTGTGTTTGAACCTACAGATAAGCTAGGAGACACAACAGCGGCACAAGTGGCGGCTCAAAATTCCGTATGCAGTAGGAGCTAGGGATAAGTACTGGAATGAAATGCGGCGACACAAAACACTCGCTCTGTTTTTAACCTACACTTATAACATACGTAATGTCCCAGCCAGAAACCCGTGAGGTTTTATAAATAAATACAGCATGGGCCCACATGTACTAATATCTGCCACCAAAAATACTATTTAGAAGCCGCAACAACAAAGACTGCAAATAAATATCAGAATAAAAATAAAACCATAAAGGAGTAATAGGTTTAGAGACGCAATTAATTTGTATTGGCCGAAAAAAAAAATGATTGCTCTGCTAAGCTGGTTAAAATTTAGGTGAGGTCTGTAATTTAATCGTCGGATCATGTTTGTTTCACCTGCGTACCATGAGTGAAAAAAAAAAGAGTTGAAAAAGGTCCTAAAATAACAGAAAGTTGGGCTAGTTGGTTTCGCATGAATATAGGAGCCCAAGGAAACAAAGGTTTCCCGTCTCCCAGTCTGTAATTTTTGTGGTCTTGCTCTATTATGTGCACGTGAGAAAGGTCTTGTTGTTGCATGAAAGTCCTGAAGTGCGAGAGCATGCTTGTGACGAGCACATCTGGAGAGAAACACATTGAAGAAAGTCAAAGGATTAATCTTGAAGGAGCGAAGAATTAATAACGACAACTTGAGACGATAAACCTCTGCCCGGTTTCTCACTGTAGGGTGTCTTGCATTGTTTATTATCTCATCTGGGGATACAAGAGAAAGTCACGATCCTTTTAGGTAACTTGGTTGTGAGTTTCTGGTTTGCTACTGATATTGTCCTGATTAGTAACCAGGAACTGATCTGAATTAAAGGTTTTTGAAGCTTTTTAACATTATTTATTATAGAAGCCTAGTTTGCACCCACACCCACACAGAAACAGGTCCTCTACTGTCTTCTGATACCGACACAAGCACTGTCTCACAATATGTGTGCACTACTGTGAATGGTATACACATGATGCCGGCGAATGAGAGATCGAACTTATCAAGCTCTTAACGTAATATAAGAAAGGTTTGTGACTTTCTTCAGCCCTTGCGCACGCCAATCTCAATGGCTTAAGTTGTGATAGACAAGTTTCCGTTGTCTACCGCTTGAAAGTATGAATACCTTGCTGCATTTGTTCTCTGATATACTCATGCCTGCTCTATCGTTGGGGCACGTTTGAACCCTTGTGTTCGACAGTGCTGCATAGGTATGCAAAGAGTGTGCAAAAAGAGACACTCGGCCGGCTTTAAAGGTAATTTGGTCACGCGCCAATGCATATCGATTATGCCAATAGCATAAACGCTGCCAATCAATCTTATAAGAAAGGCGGATATACCCCAGGCCAACAGAGGCTGTCTATCAATTGTAGCAACCTTGAATGTCGACGAGCACTCGCGGCATGATTGAAGACCCACGTTTATTGATTCGCCTCAAAGCTCTTAATGCAGTAGATACGTATATGCTCTAAAAAAGCAAGACAAAAATGTTCAGTTCTCTAATACAGTCGCTGTAGATGTGGGGCAGGTATAAAATGACGCAACCGCGAGTTTCTTTTCCGAGCTGCTCAAAATTATTGACAGGAAAATTTTGACGTGTGTAGGAAACTGGCTGTTTCGTTGCTAGGGCATATGAGTTTCGCCAAAGCAGGACTAAGGTGATCACGCCCGGGGACCTTGATGGCTCTCAATGCAATGGAAGGCCCTCACGCTATTCACGTTCTTCAATTTCATTGAAATCTGAGAGAGCCGCCGCTGTGGCTGAGTGGTTATGGCGCTCGGCTGCTGGCCCGAAAGACGCCAGTTCGATTCCGGCCGCGGTGGTCGAATTTCGATGGAGGCGAAATGCTAGAGGCCCGTGTGTTGTGCGATGTCACTGCACGTTAAAGAGCCCCAGGTGGTCGAAATTTCCGGAGCCCTTCACTACGGCGTCTCTCATAGCCTGAGTCGCTTTGGGACGTTAAATCCCCATAAACCAAACCGAATCTGAGAGCCTTGCATACAGGGTGTTTCAAGAAAAAGTAGTGATTTTCAAAAATAGGCTTTTTGGGGTAAAATATGACTTTTGTGGCCTAGTATTACCAGTGCTGGCGGGCACCAGAAAGCTGATAAAATGTGTTAAGTAGTAGGTGGATTAACTAATTTCCTATAATTAACTTCTTAACTACTAGATTTAAGCATCAAGTTGCAAATAGAGATTTGTAGCCGGTCGTTAGTAATTGCCATATCAGTTTTATAATTCCGAAAACGCGATTATCCTGGTCGCTGTGGGTGGACAAAAATTGCCTACATAGTGCCAAAATCCAAGCGATTTCTTAAAGCATGCAGGCAAAGCACGGTTTCCAGTTCACGTACCTAGTGAAAAAAAAACACCAAATCTAGTGGAACCGCAGCGCCAAGGATAATTACGTTTGTGAAATTCTAAGAACTAATAAAACTGATATTGTTACTGCTAACGACCAGCTACAAATCCCTAATTTAAATTAGGCGCCTAACTCTAGCAGTTAAAAGGTTAATTGCTGAAAATTACTCAACAAACTTACTACTTATGACGATTCGCCTGTTTTCTGGTGTACGTCAACACTGGTACTACTACGTTGAAAAAGGCATATTTTGTCTCAAAAAACCTATTTTTGAGAATTACTGAATGTCTTCCCTGAAACACCCTGTATAGCATGCACCTTTGGTCGCTCGTCTTCTCGTTATAGGGGAGCGAACTGCTCTAAGACAGCGTGATATAAAAACGCCACATTGCTTTGCAAAGGAAGGTCAATCGTCGCTGAAGTTTTTCGCTTGGTTTATAAACGCTGAAATGGGAGGTTAAGCGCTTGAAAAAAGTGTAGCATTTTTTGTATGCTCTGTATTGAGCTGGGGTCAACCCGTTTAGGCGACTCACAAACGTCGCGTCGTTTCTTGAAGCACTGTAATTTCGATCTTGCAGCGCAATCATCGCAGATGTCGTGGTGGTTTGCTAACATAAGATTAATGCTTTAATGTGCGCGCGTAGCTTGAGATCACTTCATGAACATCCTGGTTGAAGAATGGGATTTCGAAGCGCGTTAGAAGTTTATTGACACGAAAGTACAGCTTCTGCATCAAGACTTCCAGAGTTATATCAGATAAAACCAGATGACTAATATGATAACGGCAACACACCGGTGCGGTACATGAAAATGCGTTTAGTGCGTATTAGATCTTCAGCATTTATAAAGATTAAAAATTAGATGAGGTAAAGATTTGAAAAGCTGTTGAGTTACAGCAGGAAGACATTTCCCTGCATATATTTCTCTGACCTAAGCTAAGGCCGATGTTGTACTCACAAAAAAAAACCTTAAAACGAAAAACCTCAACATGTGCACATAGTGTGCCTAGGTAGGTGCCCCAAGAATACATGAAACGCACACACTAAACATGAAAGTCGCCGCTTCTACAAAACACGTAAGCGCGATCTGAATAAATAATATTTTCGTTATCGTTATTTCGGTTTAAAATGAAAATGCGCATAAACTGGTGCATTCAGCGGATTTGCTGCGTGCCATATTTCAATTGGTTCGAAACCGGTTATATAGCTTCATGTACAGGGGTTATAAAAAGTTCTGAGACCACCTGAAGCTGGCAGCGAAAAAATCCAAGCCTTGAGTCCTGTTCTTTGCTCTGACACCTCATAAGTTTTAGACAACAAAAACTAGTGCGTTTCTCAGAGCATGAAAATTCTATGGCGCACCGGGAGCCCAACAAGTCCCGGCAGGCTTAACTTCTGAGACTGACCCGGGCTCGAAGATTCTTTCACAGAGCGTTCGAGACTTATACTCACTCTCCCATGTCTTGATTATGCATGCTTGAAACATTTTTTAAAAAATAAATGCTCAACGTGCCTTCTTGTAATAATAATAATAATTGGTTTTTGAGGAAAGGAAATGTCGCAGTATCTGTCTCATATATCGTTGGGCACCTGAACCGCGCCGTAAGGGAAGGGATAAAGGAGGGAGTGAAAGCAGAAAGGAAGAAAGAGGTGCCGTAGTGGAGGGCTCCGGAATAATTTCGACCACCTGGGGATCTTTAACGTGCACTGACATCGCACAGCACACGGGCGCCTTAGCGTTTTTCCTCCATAAAACGCAGCCGCCGACTTCTTGCATGTATTGTTATTTTGGCCTATGCATAAAATCTTCGTTGAAGACGGATCTTCTTTGGCTGCGACAAACTTACTGCAACCGGATACAGCTCAGCTGTAAGGAAGCTTCGCTCACACTCATAACTGCCGCACTGCTCCTCTGCGACAAGATAATAGCCCGTTGTTAAACCCTTTTCTGTTAACTAAATGAAAAACAAAGCACAAGAAGAAAGTACAAGCGTAAAAATTCTGATACTTCTGGCTAGTTAAGTGGGGTGAAACGCTAAAAGATTTTTCTAATTTTCGTTTGAGATGTCAGCGCAGTTCTTGACAGTGTTCGGTTTTTTTTTTTCTAAAATGCTTCACTGTCAGAGGCTACACTATAGTGACAATACCATTTGTTGGGCGAGTTGGTACTCACGATGATCCATAACAGCGCGACAGAGAAGAGAGGTCACAACACAGAACGCTCTGTGCTGTGTCCTCTCTTCTCTGTCCCGTCTGTCGCGCTGTTATGGATCATTACTACAGTGTCGTCGCAGTGAAATGCTCCGGGATAATTGGGATCACTTCGGATATGCCTTCTCGTGCACTGAAACCACAGTACAAAGATGCCCTTTTCCATTTAATGCGAAAGCATTACTGCGAAGCTGGTGGCGTGTGTGTGTGTACTCGCAGATGGTAAAGAAAATCCCAGAGATAGCAGGAAAAATAGGCGGATGTCATCTAGCGGCCGTATGACACGCACACAGCAAGCGAAGCATCCCCACTTCAGACAACGCTATACATGTCTTCCACATAACTGCAGCGTAAAAAATTACGAGCACAAAAAAGGGGAGAAACACATACGACACGGTCAAAAGCTGCACTCACAACTGATTTTATTTCGCCAGGAATGGGAAATATAAAGGTTCCGCCGCGGATGCGCGCGAAGCAAGTACACGTACCTCGATCACAAAAATCAAAAACCAAAAAAACAAAAAAAAAACAAATCCAAAAAACTAAAAACAAAACTTTATCACACCGTGAAACCCATCTTATCGCCTGGCAGAGAAATGGTCACATTCCGCTTTATACAGATGAACAGAAGTATCGCTTACGCAAAAAACGCCCTTTTTCTTTATATGGTAAGCTTCCAGTAGTTCACGTGCAGTTTGATCTTTGCTTTTGCCTAGAATCCTTGCACCTTCAAAATGCGGCGAACAATCCTGACAAGACCTGCAATGTTTAACTAAATTAACATCTTCATCTCTCTCTAAATTTCTTTCATGCTCCCTCAATCGATCGTTGACACATCTGCCAGACTGGCCGACATAGGCTTTTCCGCATGACAGCGGAATTTCATAGACCACTCCTGCCTGGTACTCTACATGGGGCTTAGTATGCTTTTTCCCGCAGCCAGTTTTTGTTGCCTCCTTACCGGAGATGCGAGGGCATAGTTGGCCGAGCTTTTTCGGAGCTGAAAAAACCAGCGGCACCCCAAACCTGTTCGCTACTTTCTTCAAGTTATGCGAGACTGTGTGCAGGTAGGGGGCTACTTCAGGACGCACAGTGCGCTCAACTTCCCTTGTCTTCGAGGACGTCGCCTTCTTCTTCACCTTTTTCAGGAGGGTTTCCGCAACAGCCGTCACGATCGACTGAGGGTAGCCCGAGTCCAATACTCTTGCCAATTGGCCGTCAAAGCTGGTCTGCATTTCATGTTCGCACGATTTATCTAGTGCAGATTCTAGGCATAAGTTCACAATGCTTCTTTTAATTATTTTAGAGTGTGCAGAATCATATGGCAAAAGACGTTTCTGCACACGTGGAGAGTACCGCCAACACACGTGATCCCCCCCGAACTTTAAACGAATATCCAAAAATTGTAGAAAATTGTCGTTTGGCACATCGCAAGTGAAGGTCAGTCCGTTTCCATGGTGTTTAAAAACGTCTAAAATCTTATCAACAATAGCGCAGTAGTGTAAAGGGCTCTGCTTGTCCAATAAGATCAAAAATCGTCAACATATCGGTACACCTTTGTGACCTCGTCCGGTTTAAAAACTGTTGCTAACAACTGGTCAATACTAGCTAAAAAAATATCACTTAACACGGGTGCTACGCAGGACCCAATGCATATTCCTTTGGTTTGTAAGTAGTGCTGGTTGTTAAAAGCGATAAAAGTTCCTTGAAGGTAAAATTCTAAAAGTGTTAGAAAATTGTCAACAGACATACCAGCTGAATTTTGGAAGGGGATGACGCCACTCTTGTCAATGCACTGTTTCAGTGAAGCGAACAATTCCTGGTGGGGTATCGAATAAAACAAATCTTCAACATCCACAGAGAAAACGAAGCCAATGCTGCGGTTTGTTTTTAGAAAATTAACAACTTCTCTAGAATTCTTTATAAGAAAAGGGTCATTAATGGTGAGCCCTAGCAAAGATCTCTGCAGGAACCGACTAACAAGCACCTGCCATGTACCATTTTCACTAACAATAGTTCGGAACGGTGCATCTGGTTTGTGTGTCTTGGCACTAAAAAACACTTTCAAAGCATTGCCTTTACAATTCATAATCTGCCTGGACAGTTTATCATTTCCCACGTCTTTGCAAAGGTTGGCCACTCTCTTTTTTAGAGTTGTGGGACGGCTTTTCTTCAGGGTGTGCTCGTAATTTTTTACGCAGCAGTTATGTGGAAGCAAAGTAACCAACTTGCCCAAAAGCTCGTTTTTACTAAAGCTATACATGTCGTTTGTCTATATATACTCGCCACTGACCCACATCCATGTGGCACCACTCATGTGGTAGCATTCGTACCAAAATTGTGACACGACCGCTTGTCGTACAGCGTTCCGGGTGGTGCCATACGATTTCTCGTTGCATATAGCTTGCATGTGCTGTTCAAGTTGAAGGTTAGCTTGTGACAGAGATTCAAGCCGACGACATATACACATTCAATGGTGTGCCTTGCCAGACTTTGGCATCGAAAATGTGATGCAACAGTTCGTAGTACAGCTTTCCATGTGGTGTCATACGTGCGCGTGTGCGTGTTTGCGGACGGTGTCGTACATCGTAGAAAAGAACTTTTATGCATGTACAAACAATACGCGTAAACAATGCACGCAGGGAGACTAATGCTTTAGCATTCCCACACGTAAGCAGTCGTGTCTCTGCCACATTTTTTTTTACATTGCGTCTAGATGCAGACATGCAGTAATACGGAGTCTAAAGAGTCAGGCCTCCGCCCGCATCGCTGATGGGGCCGTCGTGGAGGGAATGCATCCAACTTGCTGCATTGAGCAGCCAAACTCTGTAGTAGCCGCTGTGCGGCCGCTGGCAGCCGCATTGAAACCATTAACGAATTCCGCAATCGCATCACGCGCACAGAACGTGTATTAAATACAGCAGCACAAAAACAAAGCACGACTGAAGACCAGCAAGCCAACATCTAAGCCCAGTACAGCGATTGAGTACGTCGCTCTCGTCCTGTTCCACCCCCCCCCCCCCCTCCTTTTCTGCCCCGCCCACTGCCGCTACCACCACAGTGGCTCAGTGGCTGTGTGGCACTATTTCACTGAATAGGAGGTCGTGGGTTCAATTTCCGGCCGCGGTGGTCAGCCGTGCATTCCAATGAACGCGAAACGCAGAAGCACTCTCGTGTACTGTTAAGACGCTCGGCTACGGATCCGGAGTACACGGGTTCGAACTCTAACGCGGCGGCCATGTTTCGATGGAGGCGAAGCGCGAAAAGGCGCCCGTGTGCTGTGCGATGTCAGTGCTCGTTAAAGATCCCCAGGTGGTCGAAATTATTCCAGAGCCCTCCACTACGGCACATCTTTCTTCCATTCTTCTCTTACTACCTCCTTTATCCCTTCCCTTACGGCGCGGTTCAGGTGTACAATGATATATTTGAGTTAAGTTACTGCGTCATTTCCTGTCCTCAAAACCAATTTTCAATTTTTCACTCTTGTGCTGAGAGTTCGTAGCGCATTAAAGAGTCCTAGGCGAACGAAATTAATCCAGAGCCGTTCACTACGTTGCTTCTTTCTCTCTTAATTCTTTCACGCCCTCCATGCTTCCTTTCTCCGTGGTACGGTTAAGGTGTCCACCTAGAGTGAAGCAGCTGCTTCGCCTTTGCTTTCCTCGTGAAAGGTTATTGTTTTTGTTTAATTTGTGCATGTTCGTTTTCATTACTGGTGTCCATCGGGGGTTTAAAACTATTATGTGTTGTTTCTGCGCCCAAGGTTTCCAGCACTGAAGCCGTAGCCAAACGCGTATTTGTGGGACACTGTGCTTGAAATACTATCACTATGGCACTCCGCTCTTTCGTAGCTCCGCCCTTGAGTGAACGGAGATGCAGACTGAAGGCCGCTGCCGAGAACGATGGAAGGCTTATGACTCACTCTGATAAACTGCGTTCCTTAGCGACTCACTCAGAGGGTTAGGTTTGTTAGTGGTGCCAATAAAAGTTGGTGCTCAGGTAAAATTGATGCTGTTTTTTTTCTCTCGAAATTTAACCGTTCTTTTTGGAATATATCCCGATTACATTGCATTTTTGCACGTTTAACAACCACGTTATTGTGAGCAGTATGCACGTCCTTAGATTACGGAATGAATGAAATAAAGAACTAAAAATCAGATAAAACCCACAAAATCTATTTCAAAATTTGAGGCTGGATATCTTATCAATTTCCGACTAAAAAAAAGAAAACATGGAAAAAATAGTCGCGCGCAACATTTAGCGCATACGTCACTTTAAAAATATATCTTTCCAAGGGTCATCTTGTAACATAACAAGTGGAGCTATGCCATCTTATATATGGTGACTCAGACGCATTAGTTTGTCACACGGTTAAACAGAATGCCTCAGTTGTGAGAATAACGATATAGCGACGGAGAAAGGGAGAAACTAGAACCAGCTTTTCTGTGTCGCCGTGTGCTGAAAATGTCACTGAACACCCAGGTTGAGCAAACTAACCACGCATTTACCTGCGTTCTAATACTGCAGTCGCTTAGTTGGTCTACGTTTCACAAAAAATCAGGCCAGAGAAGCATCACTGAGGCTGACCTCTCTGCATTTTTTAATTTAAAAAAAAACCCTCTCTCTCTCTCTCTGCCTTTCTGTCTCTCTCTCTCTCTCTCTCTCTCTCTCTCTCTCTCTCCATTTTCTCTCTCTTTCTCTCGCTCACATGCACACTTCAGCCCATGTGATCCCCTCTCTTTCTCTTCACTTGCTGCAAGTGCGTAGTTTTCTCCGTTACTGATTAGGCCAAGAACATATGCTTCAGCAGCGCCAGCTCTAATATACTTGTCTCGCGCTGTGCTTTGTTTTTATTTCTTTTTTATTGTCCAATCTAACCTATGTCCCGTCATGAAATGTTTTCTGGTACAGCACGACTCGTGCAGTTAGGAGAGAATAGGAGCGTTTTAAAACTAAGTGGTGAGAAATAAAAGAAAGGACAAGTAACATTTGGTATGAGGTCCTTTCAAGCGAGCAACTCGCTCGCTCAACACTTTGCACGCATAAAGTTATGACTGGCACATTTAGAAAAAAATACACGTATTTCTGAGAATTGGCGTCAATGGCATCTTTAGGGGCAAGTGCAGCTAAAATTGCCTCCGTTTCTAACTAGGCACCCATTAAGTTCTACCTAAAATAACATTATTGCAGTGTTGTGAATGCGGTTAGGCTTACTGAAGTATCCGGAAATCGCGACACTGCGATTGCCGCTGCAACTAACCGGAAATCATCGGCGATCCACACAAAGCTGTTTGCATATAACATAGTTCCAGGAATGCCAATCGCCGGAACATCAGCCAGTCACGTGATCACTTCGTGCTTAGCCAGCGGCCAATCACACGTACGTGAAAAACATGATACACCAATCACTAAATCACGTGAGCAGTAGCGTGTCGAACAATCCCGTGAGTAGCAGGTGTACAGAACCATGTTTGGGGCCGCCGAAATTGCAACTAATCGCAGTGGCTGATGACACAGCGTGTAGGGAAGCGGTAAGTCACGAAATAGACTTCAGTGTGCATTGAAAATACTTGCAACTTTGCGGGAACGATGCGCCCCTATAAACCGTTCCTCCGAGTTTCCTTTTAATAAGATGCTTTCTGCTCAGGGGAATCGGCATTTGCAACGCGCACTTCTATAAAAATGATGTAGAGGTAGCCAGACAACGCTCACAACGTCGTTTGCGCGACTGTGTTGTTCCTGAGAGATATCGCGTCTGAAGATTCCGGAAACGTAATTAATATACTCACCCGCCGCGGTGGCTCAGTGGTTAGGGCGCTCGACTACTGATCCGAAGTTCCTGGGTTCGAACCCGACCGCGGCGGCTGCGTTTTTATGGAGGAAAAACGCTAAGGCGCCCGTGTGCTGTGCGATGTCAGCGCACGTTAAAGATCCCCAGGTGGTCGAAATTATTCCGGAGCCCTCCACTACGGCAGCTCTCTCTTCCTTTCTTCTTTCACTCCCTCCTTTATCCCTTTCCTTACGGCGCGGTTCAGGTGTCCAACGATATATGAGGCAGATACTGCGCCATTTCCTTTCCCCCAAAACCAATTATTATTATTATTAATTAATATACTCAAAAGGACATTCGTTAGGTTGGGCCAACCTAAAAAGAATGAAAAATAAAAAGCCCCTGCCTGCACCACTAACGTACAACAGGCTTAATTCAATCTGAAAATAAATGAAAAGGCCCGAAAGCAATGATATAATTTTACCACCCGTAGGTGGGGAAAATGGAAAAAAATGGGGGGGGGGGGGGGGGGACAAAAAGCTACATAGTGGCCCAGAGCCGGGGGAGCGGCCCGGGTAGACTCCCCTGGGACGTAGCGAGAGGATGGGGGAAATGGGCTATGGGAATTTGGATGGGAACGGGGACAGCGAGACCCACAAGGAGTGTAATGCTTTCTGACTGAACTGACGTGCCACCTGAAGGGCTTGCCTTCCTATCAATATTTCTTTTTCTCTATTCATAGTCTATAGACTGTCTATAGAGAAAAGTCTACTGAAAGTGTATCTATGGATTGTCTATAGACTTTCTACAGGATTTGTATTGCCTGCAGACTGTTCTCTAGGGTTTGTCTATGGTCTATGGACTTCATAGACAGAAGTCTATGGACAGTCTCTAGACTGTCGAAAGAAATTTTTGTAAGGTGTGCTGCTACAGGGGATGTGTACTGGTGAATGTAAAGGAAGGGTAAAAGTAGATAGAAATTACTGAAGTGTTAATAAGTCAAAGCGTAAGTGCTACTTCATATAAAAAAATAAGTGAGCTGATTATTTTCAAAACAAAGCCAAAAGGCTCAGTGAAATGATAAAAAACAAAGAAAATCTTGGGAACTTTCAAGCTATTTTAGTCAGTGCTGTTGAGTTTTCGATTCGTTCAGGAATGAAACAATTTTGGTCGATTTCCGTAACTATTCATTTGCATTGAAGCTTGACCACTTGCTTTCGCATTGTCAGTGTTGAGATTGATTTCTTAAATGTTTTTTGCTTATTAAGTGCTTTTTAAGCCACTAGTCCCATTTGAGGGCGGCGCTGGTAAAGGAAGTAGTCTGTCAGTTGAGGGCGGTGATTTGCCAGACGTCTCTTCGAAAACCAAGATGGCGTTAAAAAATTCATTCTCAACTGCTCTCTGCATCTATCCGCTGTGGTGGTCACACCAGAGCGCATAGACAAATCCGGTGACTTACGCCGATGCTGTTCCATTAGCACCATACTTGGGCCATCGAATACCAGCTCTGCGTGTTCTGTCGGGAGTAGCCAGGTGGCGCCACTGTTCTGCACGTTTATAAGCATGCTGTCCGGGTACGTGGATGGACAGAGCTCGCTTGGGAGCTTCACGTGGCATGCGAGGCGATTTGGCTCCAACTGCGAGGGCGACTTAAACCCAAGAATAGCGCTTTAAAGCTGTAGCTTCAAAACCTGTACAAAGGCGGAAGCCAGAACAATGGAAATTATCCTCTTCCGTGAAACCGACTGCACTGTGGGATATTCACGTAGAAACAATGGACTGAGGCATAACAATGTAGAACAGTGTCTAAGCCTAAGTGGTCACAAATTGTGAGCTTTATTATCTGACGGTGATAAGATAAGCGGTCGGGCTGTTTTTCTGGCGGCGAGTAAACCCATGTGCGTATTCCAAGCTGTTTTTTTTTTTCGTTACTGACAGTGTGTTTGATTTTTGTGTCTGCAATTCTCGGTTTTCAAAATGCCTGTCCAAGATTTGCATTCCGCTGTAGAAATATTTAAAGGGGAAGAAATACAGCAGGAGGCCTCGACAGACGTCCAGGATGCCCGCGGCATGAGGAACTGAATGCAACCTTTCTGACCCAAGAAATAACTCGTCGCTTATCCAACCACACTGGAACCGGAAACTAGTCTGTCTCTTGATACTTAGTCAAGAATAAGAACCGTGCGTAACATATTGGCATTGCCTGTTATCGCTGCAGACGCTCATTCATAAAGGTACAAAAAGAAAACACACACCGTGAATAAAAAAAAACAATGTAAAAAGCTGACGCTAGGCTTTGCGGACGTGAGCATTTCATCTGATGTTTGTGTGAGCTTTCAGTGCATGCCTATGTGAAGTGCCTGGGACGGGAAAGTGACCGCTTGTGAATGCTCAGTATATATTAATGCATTTGAATTCCAACCCGTTGCCTTAGAGTTGAATTGAAGGCAACTGGTTTCGATTAAGGATGACGTTCGTATATATGGCATTTTGTAAGCGTGAAGACTAGGAACAAAATTTGAAACAAGCTTAAATTATATATACAAAACTTTGAAACAGCTTACACAGCATAAGTTGAGCACGGCCGTTCTTAGCATTGCCGTTCATATAAAGGTTGTAACCTTGCAATGCATCTTCAAAGGCATGCCGATACAGACGACGAGAGGATATCCTAGACAAATAATTTAATACGACCTTCCTCCTTAGAACCAGTTCGGGGTTGCACTACCCGTCTATATTCTGATTGAAATGAAGTGAAGGTTTGGCTAAGTCATCATCATCATCATCATCATCAGCCTGACTACGCACACTGCAGGACAAAGGCCTCTCCCATGTCTCTCCAGTTAACCCTCACCTGTGTCAGCTGCGGCCACCCTATCCTCGCAAACTTCTTAATCTCACCCGCCCACCTAACTTTCTGCCACCCCCTGCTACGCTTGCCTTCTCTTTGAAACCACTCCGTTACCCTTAAGGACCAGCGGTTAACTTGCCTTCGCACTACATGCCCTTCTCAAGCCCATTTCTTCCGCCCTATTAGTGAATGGGTGCAGACAAAGTGCGCAAAGATATCCAATTAAGAAATTTAAGTGGTGTCCATTAAAGAATATCAGGTATTTAAACTTGTTTAAACTTATCTGGAGCGCGTCGCCATGCTCTGACCTTCGGCTGCGTGTATATATGGCATGCAAAAATCCACTTGTCATCACAGGTAACACAACGAATGTTAAGAAAACCGAAGTGACAGCACGCGATCAGCGTATCAATCAAGCAAAAACCGCATCTGAACTGAAAGAGCCACTGAAGAAAAAATCCCCCGCACCCTTTAAGTCCAGGGTATGCACCAGGCGTATACTTAAAACGGAGAGCAATTAAAGTCAAGTAGACAAGTTTACGTACCACTGTCTTGAATCGTTTTCCGGCTTTACAAGCGCGCTGGTGGGCGTAAGCCATTCACGCCGAGATAACACAGGGCGCGCCAAGATAAAGAGCCACGACGGAGTTCCACTGTATACTAATCGCGGGCCCACAAAAGCGAGCACGCTTGCGCGCACATCCAGCGTCGTGCAGCAGCGGCTTGGCAGCGATTCACTGCCGCAACCTTGGAATGAACTGGTGAGCATGAGATTCAGGACGGACCCTGCTCCTCTCTCGGACGATCTCCTCCGAGGGTGAGGGTGATTGGGAGTTAGCTAGAGGGCGGCGCCAGTTTGTAGCAGTGGTTACATCAGCTTAAGAGCGATGGGCGAGGGCGAAGCAGTGGCTTCATCCCAGCGTGTGTCGTTTGAAGCCCGCTTGCGCGGACGCCTCGGCCCGCCCTTCTGGTCGGGGAGGAGAGGCACCGCGGAAGACGCGAGGAGGCACATCGGCCGGGGATTCCCCGGCAGGAGACGCTCTTCCGAGCATTCTCTGCCGGGCCGTTGCATAGTTTGCCATTCGCTTCACCCTCCTCCTTTCTCCGTTGAAAGTTTTCCTTGGAGGTATCCGCCGCGACCATTGGCTACCGGAGGCGCATTTGTTTCTTTAGTTTACTTTCTCGCGAGCTGTCGCTACTGTGGCAGTGTCAGGCTTTCGACTATAAAAGAGGCGGGCATCGGTAGAGCATGGTCACACACCGCCTTGGATCTTTCTTGGTCGCAGCAGAGATACCGAATGGTCTTGCCATGAATCCAGTCGTGAGTATATGGACTGCGCGCCATTTCGTTCGCTCGGATACGACGACTTGAGGCTGGTTTTAACTAGCCTAAGAGGGATCGTGTCTGACAGTGCCCCAGCTCACTTCCCGTAGTGTACCTCAGCCTATAACATGTGATTAGGTGCAAGTAGTGAAATGAGCTAATGTTTATTTGAATTCTTAGCGAAGGCTAATGTAATGCTCTGAGGAACACCTGTGCACCTGTGAGTAAATCGTATCTCAGGAAGAAACAAGAATAAAGCAGAAAAAAGAGCTAAAAATAATCTCGCTAATCATTTAGCGACGAAAGCCACCCTCAAAGATCTGTGACATACTAATTGCAGCCGTCTTCAGATATTTTTAATTTCAGCGTGCGCACTCCACTGATATTATGCATCCGCTTGTTAGGTGACCCAAGTTTTAGCGATCGATTTGCACTTACCAATTCTAGACTGGCCCTTGTGTGGCGTGCAGTACAGGTGACTCTGGACTAATTTCGCATGGGGTACTAGATTAGTGAGCACGAAAACTTCAGTACACAAGCAGCTTGTGTTTTCGGTCTATCGCAATGGTGGCCAACTGTGCCAGGAATCGAACTCGCGACCTTGTGCACACTAGCAGAGCTGCGCCGGCACTTAGCCACAGCTGCGGGTGGGTCGCCTGGTATTATAGTGCGACCGAACATGATAGGGTGCAGTCGCTTTTTCTTGTGGTCATTAGAAGAAATCTCCAATTTCTGTGCGTGAAAAGTGTGAAACTTCCCAAATGGGAGTTCATCTGACTATACACCACGAAAACTGCTTTGCTTTGCTGCTCGCAAACTGCGGTTAGGCCCTAACTTCGATGACCACTACCTAAACAATGTTTCGCTGTTGTAATGGAGCCCTCCGTACAACGTGATTGGCTTCACCCTGGCCAAATCGACGTCCGCGCTTTCCTATCTCGTCCCGCACAGCTCGCCACTGTTCTTCTTGGGCTCGTCTCCATTGCCTCCGCCGGCTTCCTCGGCGGCCACAGCGGCTATGGCGCTGGCGGTCTCGGCTACGGCGCTGGGCTCGGTGCTGGCTACGGTGCTGGCTACGGTGCCGGCTACGGTACCGGACTCACCGTCGCCGCCGCACCCGTCGCTGTCGCGGCCCCCGCTATCGCCAGGACCGTCTCCGTCCCAGCACGTGCCAGCACCTCTTACGGCACCACCACCACTTCCGTGACCACCCTTTACGGCGGAGCCGGACACGGTGGCGCCGGTCTCGGCTACGGGGGCGCCGGTCTTGGCTATGGTGGCGCTGGCCTGGTTTATGGAGGCGGCCTCGGTAGCTTCGGTGCTGGTCTCGGTGGTCTCGGAGGTGGCGTTGGTGTGGCCGTCGCTCGTCCCGCTGTCACCGTGGCTGCGGCTCCGGCTGTGGCTGTGGCTCGTCCTGTCACCGTGGCTGTGGCTCGGCCCGTGGCTGTGGCTCGGCCCGTGGCCATTGCAGCTCCGGCTGTGGCTGTCGCGGCTCCGGCTGTCGCTACCGTAGCTGCTGGTCCGGCCATCGCTGTCGGCGGTCTTGGCGGCTTTGGCGGCTTCGGTGGTCTCGGAGGTGGTTATGGAGGAGGCCTGGGTGCTGTCGGGGGTGGCTACGGTCTCGGCTATGGTCTCGGACACGGCCTCGGATACGGTGGTCTTGGCAAGCTCGGCGTGACATACGGCTACGGAGCTAAGTGGTGGTAAGTTTGCACAATGCCGGAGGCCGGAAGATGTCGTTACTATTTAGACACAAGACTGCACACGAATGCAGTGTAAGACTGGGAAAGGAATTGGGCGCCAGATTTAGTTTTTATTGCTAGTTGCCTCCTTTTCATCTCATGTCTTCGTGTATTCTCGTCTCATCAGCGGATCTTCCATTGAAGTTTTCAGCCGAACCAAAAAGGCTTGTATAACTGTAACGGTAACTTTTTAACGAACAAAGTAATTTCTGAAAATGGGACAAAAGCATTTTTGGAAACATGTAATGAGATCAATAGAGCACAGGTGGTTAGCTAACGTTAGTCTTTCTGAAGCTCGGGTGACATCGCGAGTGACATTATAGTTCTTATGCTTGAAAAGCAATGTTACTGTACCCATACATAAGAGCGATGTGGCCCACAGCATTTCAGCGGTCATTGCTGAGTTTGTCAGCAAAGTACTCGGGTCACCTTAGCAACATACACCGCCCAAAGTTATGTATCATCTGCATAGTGCATGAAAGGTTGCATAAAATATATCTTTAAATGTATCTTTTAAGTTATTGTTTTCCTTGCTCTCTTGCGCAATGCTGGGGTGAAAAGTTTACCGTCTCAGAAATAGTAACATGTCCTCTGACTGCTGGAGATCACACTTCTCAGTGCACTTCGCCTCTTAGTTAGGGTTTGCTTGGATAATACGCAGCTGGCCGAAGATGAGGTTGCGTTGTAAAACCTTTGAGAACAAATATTTCACTCACACCCTAACAGCAAAAAGTGTTCTCTCGCTTAACGGAACGCCAAGATTTACATACGGAAGAACGCCTGATATTATAGTGGAAGGAACCTGTGAGGGAGGCATTATGTTTTTGTTTTCTACATGACAGTGATGCTGAGTAAGCTACCCATTGCTATAATTCCTAAGCAAGGTATTTTTCTTTGTTACAGAGCACGGAGGCTTCGGACTACACTTGGATACATCACATCGCCAAGTCAAAGCGCTCTATTCACACTAGCTGCCTGGGCTAAAAAGATTTATAATTTATTTTGACCTAAAACACCCTCAACAAGCTCACGATATGAATCAATGTTTTCATAGGCTTTCTTGTTGCGCTTTGACAGGGTCCAAAGATAAGGGTTTGAATGAAAACGGAAACTGTTTTTGTTAGCTGGGAGACAAGTCAAGTTGGGATGTTTGTTGCTCAATAAAAATCACTGCGTTTTTGTTATAACAGCGTGACGCGCTCCTCTATGCTGTGTCATGTGCTCCTGTGCTCCTGTTTACATCGTAACTGCTATGTCCGAAGCTCTTGCGCAAATTCACCGTCTGCTAAAATACAAACTTAGAGGTGATGGTCTCAAATTTAACGCGGACATTGATAAGTGATCAGTACCTCTGGCCACTGATGCGTGCACAAGTCTCTTCCGGCGACCGTTAGCAAAAGTTGCTGCAAGCAATGTTAATCTTTCGCGGCACACAAGCGAAAGAAACAACAGTGATTAAAATAATGGTAAAGAACAGGGAAATGTAACTTTTCTTTGGTGTCTTATTGGATGGGGTGATATAATAGTTGCGTGATCACCTAGATAGAAAATAGCTACACAGAAAGAAAAGACAGCCGCATGAAGGCGATGGGATTTGAGGACGCTACCTTCACATGTTGCCTGCTCAATTGGTGGAGCCGCAGCCCAGTTGGTAGAGTCATAGCTTAGCTGGTAGAGCTCAGTAGTAGGCAGAGCTGTAGCTCTGTTGGTATAGCACTTTATGGGGCATAGGGATGTCTCCCAAGTCTCCCACTTTCAACAGCCGTGCTGAATTGGCTCAACTGCTGAATTGCATTGTTGAAAGATTACCAACAAAGGTGGTTTCGAAAACTACGCTTAGTTTCTTCAGTCGGCCACTAGTGCAGCCAGCGATCAGTGATTATTCGGTTCCACCAGTGCAGATGCTGGCGCTGCAGTAGCTGTAAATTAGCATGCAGGACTAAGTGACAACGCTTCAGGCGAAATCGAGTGCTGCCTTATTGAGAATTTTAACAGTCTTCATATTCTACCCCAGAAGGACGTGCCTGTTGTCCTTGATAATTACTTATTCTGATAAGTGCTATTTATAACCGACCCTTAGAAAGCCTCCGTCAGTAAACTTACGGAGCCAGAGCACGAAAAGCTTTTATGCGATGGCACCTCTCCTATACATGCGGTTCTAACACTATGAACTGGCGTCAGGATAAGAAAACCTAGCTGCAAGAAATGTTAGTTTTGGCAGTGGCGGCAACACGTACAGCATTTTCAGAAATATACAGCTTAAGCCGTGTAGAGGGGCTCTGAGCTTCCTGAGCTTTAGTGATGTAATGGCGAAAGCTGGTGTCTCATGCCAGAGATATGAAACTCTGACGACGGAAAACAAGCCACGGTGTCTGTGGCCTCTGTATCTTTGAAAACACTCCACGTTCATTTTCCCGATGTGCGGCACAGTTTTCAGTTCGACTCAGTTTATTCAAGCCCTGACAATACTAAACATCATAATCATGGCGGTGAAGCCAAGTGAGAGGAGTGATGTCGTGACCTTCTTCAACAGTTGTAAACTGTTTATAGACAGTCTATAGACAATGGTCTACTAAAGGTTTTGTAGGCAAAGGTTTATAGACTGTCTATAGACAAAGGTCTACAGAATCACCAGCTAGCCACTTAACTTTGTAATGTATATAGACAATCTATACACCTATGTCTACTGGACCAGTGTACTTTTGTCTATAGAGGTCTATAGACAGAAATCTACAGGAAGTGTATGGTCATAAGTCTACAGATCATCTATAGACTGCCTATAGACCTGTGTCTATTATCAGTAGACATTTGTCTATAGACGGTCTATAGACAGAAATCTATAGGAAGTGTATGGCCATAAATTTACAAATAGTCTATATACTGTCTATGAACCTGTGTCTATAGGCATTCTATAAACCTATCTACTTTCAGTAGACATTTGTCTATGGACTATCTATAGATAAAAGTCTACTAAAAGTGTATGGCCATAAATCTATAGATTGTCTATAGACTGGTCTATAGGATTTGTCTATAGAATCTCTATAGACTTCATAGGCTAAAGTCCATAGACAGTCTATGGACTGTCTAAAGAAATTTTTGTAAGGGATGGGCCCTGGCTACACTCCTGGCGCTGCACTGCCGTTAGAACGCGAGCAAGGGTACAATAATAATCACTCCTTATAACGTGACAATAAATAAAAAAACAGCAGGGCAACAACTGTATCTTCAGACAAAACAATAAAGAACACAATAAAGAGCACCAATTGGAGTTGAGTGTGCTGAATTCAGCACACACAACTCCAATTAGGCACACGAAGGGAGCGATAACAAGACATGTGCAACAAGAATAAGTCCACCATGAATGAAATGCTTCTTTTTATTTTAGGAATGTTGAACCAGCTTCTCTCGACTCGAAAAGACAGACCTTCAGAAAAAAGTACCGAATTTTCAACATGCGCAGTGGCATTGCGTCTGCTTCTTTCGGCCGCTGCTGTGGCAGAATCGCGGCAATTTCTTTCAAAGTATTTGGCGCTGATGCATGCGAGCTAAGCACGCGGTTTGTGGGCGAAGAAAATGAGGCAACGCGGTTGGATGCGTCGGGTTGCGCTTCGCTTCGCGGCGGCTGAAAAACAACAACACCAGCAGGCGACGTACCCGTACGTCGGGTACCGCATAGCTGGACGAATATGCTCGTCAAGACGACAGGGAGGTAAATCGCAACGTATCCAGCTGTAAATACTCTCAAGGTCAGCATCGAGTTCTTGGCAGGTAACATGGAAGCGGTAGAACTATGTAATTCTTATTACTAAAGTCCAACGTTCATATATTGTTTTTGATGTTCTTTTTCTTTCAGGTGTTCATGAAAAGTTGCAAATACATGTTGGAGGAGTGGTTTCGAAACTTCAGTTAAGCATTTAGACAACACATGTGCAAGTTTCGCTGTACCTCTATAGTAATTAAAGAGGGTCAGACCAGTCCCCTGTGAGAGTTCACAGCTTCAATCCGCTCTGCGCAAGGGGGAGCAGACACGAGCAAAAGGGAAACAATATTGCACTATAATACAGTGCAACGAAAACATGCAACTCATACACTTACCTTCAAATAGACACCAGGGGCTCATGCCTTTATAGCCAGTCATGGAGGGTGTCTTACAAGTCGTCGTCTGAATGAGTGAAGCTGTGTAACAAAATTTCGGTGCTACAGACGGAAACTATGGCGTGCACAATTCTAGGATTTGCTGCGAAATTCTAATAACTGAAGAACATCATTACTGCATAAACAATGCAGAAAGTTCTAGGACTTAACGCTTGAAATACATTCGTAATGCTATTCCACAATTACGATTTTTTTAAAGCGAAATTTATTGCCCCACCACTGATCCACTGATTTATTCACCACTGATTTATTGCCCCACATGCTCCACCAGCTTCTATTACAGTTACGATTAAAATGCCTTGCTTCGAACTTTAAACTACTGTTCACAGGATACAGCATTAGAGTCATTTGTAAATTTTTAACCTTACGGCAGCATTTCAATGAAACACGCGTTGTTACCGAAACTTAAATATCCCCTAAAATTATTCTAATGCTACCTGGGGTCTTGAAGTTGTATCTGAAGCGGTCGTCACACAGGTGGTAATCCCATGAACCCTATTGGAGGGCACTTGGGATCAAAAACTGAAGCCCTATCAGGTGGCGCGTGCTGCCGGAAGGCTATATTCCTCGTGGTGTGCATTTCGCCGTCGAGGAGACAGCTGACCCAGTAACGCAAACACTACCTCTCACCGAAAAACGTTGGCGAAGCAGGTGGCATCAGACTTGGCAGTTCTGTCTGGTAAGGTGCTGCGATACCAACCGTAGTACAACACAGGCACGTCGCTATGTTCTAGTCTCAAACAGACGAGCGTTTAAGCCAGCATTAAACTGTCGTCACAAGTTTCTAGTGGCACAGTATAAGCCTGATTTCGTCGGCGAACATACCACAACCTCGTACAGAGAGAGGGAAATTTGGAGCAGTGCAACGCGTTAATCTTCCTCTCGTGTCCCTCCGTGCAGGCTAGCTGAGCGATTAAGAGGCACCGTAATGACAAATAAGACGCTTAATGTTAGCTTGCGAAGTTTTTCGTGGCTGCTTGTGCCCTTGTGCGTGAAGGTGGTGCAGCTTAGTTGCACCGGGGGCCGTCATTACACTTAATCAATCTTGGTGCGTCGCTGACTGAGCTGATCTTCGTGAGCACCTTTCAGGGTCCTTGGGCGTTCGTGTGCGTTCATTTGCATGAGCTCATTCAGGCGAGGAACGAAAGGACGCCCTGGAATCACGCGTCGCCAATCGCATTTCCTAATGACTCGTATGCAACGCTTCACTGCTGCCTGCAATAATATTTTCTTACAACATATCGGTCAGATACTCTCACTACGGTTTCGAGATGAGTTTGACATTATTTTTTGATGCTCACGAATGTGCCTATAATTTCGTATACGTTAACTCACTGGCCTCTTACTATCGACCACTGGATGGCTTTCAAATGAATGTTTGTTTTACTGTTCTCAGACATTGTTTTGTGGAAAATGAAGATCTTGTGTACAAAAATATCCTTAATTAAGACTGTGCTCAGCTTCAGAATCCATCTGAGCAACAAAACTTCCTACAGAAGTGGAGATGATCTCACCTCCATTGACACGCGGAAACTGCAGATTGGTGTAAAGAGGGATCGATTAATGGGTCCCATAATGGCGGTCTTTGTCCGTTTTTGGGCATCTCAAACGCCAAACATAGGTCTTAGTATTGCTATTTGTGTTACGTCGAGTGGTGTTACATGTATGGGAAGTCATTTTTAATCTCATAGGTGACGCCTTCACTGCTGATCTGTACCAACAGTTGCTGCAATACCAGAAAACTCAAAACTTGAAACAAATTCTTCCCGAGTCCTTCAAGGAAGAATATAAGTACAAGAGATCTGCGAACAGTATTCACAAAAGAAAAAAAAGAACATTAAGACCCCCGGGGCATGCAGCGACAGAATATTATTCGTTGCAGTATGAGTCTTATCTAAAACCCTTCGCGAAGAGCCGAAGCCTCTTCCGGTCCGCTAACCCCGTCCATCGTTAAAGGGATGTTCAGTATCTGCAATTACGATTGAAAGCGAGATAACGCGCCAAAGAGGCCTGCGAGAGGCTCCATCAACCCGACACGCAGGCGCGGCTTGCGAGATAAGACGAGACCAGCATAACGAAACCGAGCCGCCGTTTAAACCAGCGCTCGCACACAAAGTGAATTTGGGCTGCCGCCGCGGTTACGCTATACCCCCAAAGCGCTCATCACGTTCCGTGGGTTCCGTCCTGGTCTGGCAGCGATTCAACTCCTCAACCTTGGGTGCTGCTCTCGCTTGCTGTGCGATGGATTCAGGACGGTCCTGAGAGCTCCCCCCCCCCTCCCCCCCCTTTCGAACGGTCAAGTTAAGGGTGAGAGGAATGTGAGTCGGAGGGCGGCGCCTCTGGTTACATCGGGTTAAGCGATGCGGAGGACGTGGCGCCGTGTTGTTTTTTTTACTCTGTACTTAGTTGTGCCTATTTGTTTTTCATCCGGGACCCTGAACAGACTCTTCGGCCCGCCCTACTAAAAGCTGGGGGAGGAGGAACTAGGAGGCGCCCCGGACGAAACCAGGGAGAGGACTCAGGGAGGGGAATCCCCGTGAGCTTCGTTCGAAACGGTCACTCACTGAACGGTGTGTAAGTTTCGCGCGTATACACTTTTCTCCTCCCCCCTCCTCCCCTCTTCTCCTAACGCTCGCTTTCGAAGCGACGTCCTCCGCGATCATTGGCTGCTTCCCCTGCTATTTCTTTTTTAAAAGCCTTTGAAGGGCTGCCACCCATCCCTGCACAGTGCGGGTTAGAGTATATAAACTGCCCGCATTTACCGACGAGTCTCACATCGCTCTGGTTACTCGGATCTTTACAACGTCAGTGGATCTAACCAGCATCGACATGAACGCTGTTGTGAGTATGGTAGCTCTGGGGGGTATCCGTCCGAAACCTTCGTTCTGATTGCGGTCCACTGCGTATGTCTCTTAGCATTGCAGTACAACAGTGAAGGGAAATTGGTTGGTAGCTGAAGATTGCCCGACTGGCATTAAATTTGTGTTCGTACGCAGCTGTGCCAGCTATACGTATCTTAGTCGGCATCTGAGGCTTTTGTGGGGCTCAATACGCGAAGAGCGATCATGACGAGGCTATAGGGCTTTGAAAGTAATTGAATTGCCGTAATCAACGTCGCGGAGGAAGTTGGGCGAATGAAGTCAGGAAGTTTGTGGCAGAAAGGTGGCCGCAGCTGGCACAGGATTAAGTTATTTGGAAGTACATATGGGAGAGGCCTTTGTGCTGCGGAGCGCGTAGTGAGGCTGGTGATAATGAATCAACGTTGCTTGAAAAATGCGATGCAGAAAACTTGTGCCTGTAGTCTTGAAAAGGACGGTCGTTAACAAAAATTTGAAGAAGAAATTTCGGCATTATGGCCCAGCTACTTTTCGAGACGAGGCTCATTCACTGTGTTACTGACGAATTGCTGCTCTTGATGCGGTGTACCAGGGCAAGCGAAGCTATTAGGACTAGGTAGAACACTTCTGCAGCGTTTTTCAAACCCTTTTAGAGGAACGTTGTTCCTGAAACGCGTGCCTTTGCCATTTATCCCGGTTATATCAGTGTCACTGCGCACTGTTAGATAAGAGCGGTGCTTTCAGCAATCCTCTCAAAAGACGTCTTGTCTATGCATCTTGGTGTCGTTGTGGTCCTCAATGTTGCAATTGCACGCTACAAACTGAACATCCCGCCGTAACGGACTGGGGAATGAGGATGTCAGCTACATTTGACTGGGGCCATGAGAGCAGGGTGAAGCGCGATATATAGAATGTGCTGTTTGGGGCCATGCGACGCTGGCGACCCGGTGTTCAGAGGGGCTGAGGAGCAGGGGTTAGGCACAGAAAACGTTGCTACTTCTTTGGGCAGGAAAATCTAGATGAACACCTAAAATCTACCTAGGCGTCCTGTCTCGTCGTTACTCCCGAGCGACATATTTCTGAAAAGTTTACACACATAGAGCGACGCGCATTTCTGCTTACACAACACGTGTATAGAAGTCGGTCGCCCTCTGACAGTTCACCCTTCTCACGTTTCTATCACGTCCCGTAGCTTGCCGTCACTCTCCTTGGATTCGTCTCCGCCGCTTCGGCCGGTTTCATTGGTGGCTACAGCGGCTACGGAACTGGATTTGGGGCCGGTGGTGGAGCTGGATTTGGTGCTGGAGGCGGCGCTGGATTTGGTGGCGGCTACGGCCACGGCGCTGGAGCAGGCGCCGGAGGTGGCGCTGGCCTTGCCGTCGTTGCCACCCCAGTGGCTGTAGCAGCTCCCGGTGTGGCCAGAGCTGCACCGGCCGCAAGCGTCTCTACCTCGTATGGTGTCAGCACCGGAAGCGTGTCCGGCCTGTACGGTGGAGCCGGACTTGGCCTCGGTGGAGGTCTGGGCGGCGCTGGTGGTGTCGGCCTGGGAGGTGGCCTCGGTGGCGGTGCCGGATACGGTGTCTTCGCTGCACCTGCCGTGGCCGTCGCTCGTCCGGCTGTCGCCGTGGCCCGTCCCGTGGTTGTGGCCCGTCCCGTTGTTGTGGCTCGTCCCGTGGCTGTCGCTGTCCCGACTGTCGCCGTTTCCGCTGTGCCCACCGTCGCAGTCGGCGGTGGTTTCGGCGGCGCTGGTGGTCTTGGTGGGGCTGGAGGCTATGGTGGCCTTGCTGGCGCCGGTGGCTACGGCGGTCTTGGTGGGGCTGGTGGTCATGGTGGCCATGGTGGGCTCGGTGGAGCCGGTGGCTTCGGTGGAGCGGGTGGATATGGCGGCCTCGGTGGTTTCGGTGGAGGCTACGGAACCGTCGTAAAAGTTCTCAAGTGGTGGTAAGTGATTGCGAGCAGTATCAATGCTCATAGGCTGAATTATAGGTGTTTGCGATCCTAATTATAGCGCAAGTTGGTATTCATCGGTTTCTCATTTGGGGTACTTGGCTGACGCAAATGTCGGTGCAAGTGTATTGAGTATTGAATAATTACTTCTGCTGCCCTTTCTTTTTCAGAAAAATTCTTCTTTCTTATCTGCACTAATACCATCACCTTATCTGCAAGTCAGCGCACTGGATGGATGAAAGTTGACTGCTACAAGAAGCTTTAATTTATGCCTCTTCAGAGACGTCTCCAACAATCTCTTGGGATTAAACACTTAATCAAATAAACGAACAGAAGCGCGAAGACATCGGGGATGAAGGCTTCAGTTCCGCTACTGGACGTTGTTAGCGTAAGCAGTGCTCAAAAGGAGATCGAATTCTACAAAAAAGCTTCCACTACCACCTTGAAGAGCTTGGTTGAGACTTCCCTTTGAATAAAAAGAAATGCATTATATGCTATTATATATGATTCATCACTTATTCCACTTTTTTACTGAAAATTATTTGATTTTATTGGTGAGGGGAGCTTGGCCAAAAGGGTACTAAGGGCAATTTGAATTGGTATGCTCGAGGTGGGTCAAAGAGGATTTCCAGGTACTTCATTCCAGAGAAGTGCAGCTCCAGACCATGGGAAAAGGTAGTGCCCATGGTAAAACCAGAGGTGCGCGGTCGCACTTGGGATCGAAACATGCAGCTCCGTGATATTACGCCGTTGTTTTTTGTTTAGGGGCATCTCGTTCAAGACGACAACCTTTGTACGTTAATCTGGATTCTCAGTCGCAGTTCTTGGGTATACGGCCCATCGCTTTGTAGCAGCACAACTTAAGCCGGAAGTCGCCTGGAGCTCTGTTGAGCAAGGGAATCAAGACCCTTTCTCTGCATGGGTGTCCGTTTTAGATGTCTTTCTTTGGTAACCTGGTGATTTGAATTCCGCTCCGCCTGCAGAGCGTACATACAGTTTCTGTCCCAGGTACATGTGTCCTGTAAAACGGGTCATCAAATTAAGCCTACTACTACACATTCCAGGGCAATGCAGCCTCGCCCTCTGAGTCTTAGTGTAGTTTTTATTCGCATTGTGCTCGCTAAAGTTCTGCCACTTTGCCCCTTCACATGTGGAGTGCTTCTATAGCTATATAAGTGCTTTCTTTCCAAAACTTGCTGACACTGGAACGGAACATACTGCAGGGGAGGGAGTACGACCTACCGGTGCAGCAATGTCATTCTGGCCCGGATAATCTTACGTTTATCTGAAAATGGTTTTAAGCAATCGGCCACCACATTATTTGCGTCACGCCCGTCATTACACTTAATTCGGGGTCGACACCTCGGCCAGTATGAAATGCGTGGCGGTAGCGCTGTGCTGCTAACCATGTTGTTGCTGTCCCTACTGATGCCATTATTTTCTGTGTGATGCTGCAAATGTCGCAACAGTGTTCACTAAGGTCGCCATTTGTGGATCACACAGTTTCCATGAATTTGCCGCTTGAACCACGTAGTGCTGCTCCATTTCTCCGAAGCAACAGGGCGCAACGTTTGCTAGAGGGTTCCAGGGATGTCAGCACAAATAGTGCTCGGGATGGTTTCAACGTAGCCCAAAGTCAACCTTTATTATTTCACATTTTGGCTTGTTGAAACTAGCATTTTTTATCTTATTGCAAACATTGCCTGCATTTCCAATGAATGAATGAATGAATGAATGAATGAATGAATGAATGAATGAATGAATGAATGAAGCTTTTATTGCAAGGAAGGGATGGTGGCTCTGAGCCGCTGTTGGGGAATTAGAAGGCTGCTCGTAAGCAGGTGGGCTTAATAAAACACACAATACCCCACGCCTCATCTTTTTGCCGAATCCGGCAGGTCAAAATCCCTACCGGAAACTGTTTAATGGATGCTGCCCCGACAGAGCACTTATGTACTACGCTAGCAGCAAAATAAAATCAGAGAGAAGGCGTCGGTTATTGGCCGGTGCTTGACACTAAGGGACAGCTCACTCGGCCACGAGAGATCTTCAATAAAGCTATGGCCAGTGAAGGACTTCCGTCGTCCGCGCCATATCAGTAGCAATCGTTTGCTGGACAGGTTATCAGTTCATATTGATCTAACGGGAAAGACAAGCGACCAGATTAAGTGATTAAGTGATACGATAGTTTTTTTTTGTGTCGACCCTGTACGGCGGCGAGAGCCAGTAACAGGTGTTGGTCTTGAAACATACGTACCGCTTTTAACGCGATAGCATTAAGGAGCCCGTTCAGCGGTAAACCCGGCGACGTCGGCGTTGGGTCGAGAAACTCACGACACTCGTGACGTCACACGTGGATGTTTGGAATGGAAATAATTGAAAAAAGTATCGATAACTTGTATTAAATGTCGGCGCATGTATCGAACGACTTACCATTATGCAACAATTCACTTTACGTAGTGGGAAAATTCCAGAAATATGAGTCGGGATTCGAACTCACGACCCTCGGGTCACCAGCTGGCACGCTGCTGTCCAGGCAACGTAGGCACGTTGACTTGCTTGAGGTATAAGGATGGGAGAGTGAACTATAGACGTGCTAATTATTGAATACTAATTAGAGTAACAGAGCCGCCGCGGTGGCTCAGTGGTTGTGGCCCTCGGCTGCTGGCCCGAAAGACGAAGGTTCGATCCCGGCCGCGACGGTCGAATTTCGATGGAGGGCAAATGCTAGAGGCCCCTGTGCTGTGCGATGTCAGTGCACGTTAAAGAACGCCAGGTGGTCGAAACTTCTGGAGCCCTTCACTACGGCGTCCCTCATAGCCTACCTAAGTGTCCCCTAATTTTTCATTGGCAGGACTGAAGGTGCCAGTCTCAAGCTAATCTGTTTCTCTAGTCGCTGCAGAGGAAAGCCTCGCTCCGGGGGTCAGGCAGAAACGGAAGCTTCATATATATACCACCACTATTTCATTTGCAGATAAGGATGTCGCATAGTATTTTTCAAGGCAAGGTTTCCTTTGGCTACGCGCCCCTTCTGTTGGTAAAGCAAGAGGACATCCGCACATAGTCGCTGAGCAGGGAACTCTTTTGCATCTTCAGCAGTCTCCTACATTTATGTTCATACACAAGATTCATAGCCAGGACATGCTCAAGGAACGAGCGGAAATGGCGCACACGAGCTAGCTCTACTGGCTGCTGCTACAATTACTCTCACTATATAATCGCGGTGCTAGACTGGAGACCTACCTCCTCAGGACATCACTGTTGGCGCAACCTTACCCGGCTTGGCTGACTCCTCCGATTGTCTCCATCACACCAATTCCGCTCGCTGCTGGCCATGTTCGACCGCCATGCATGTGCGACCAATTTGTTACCGTGTCATATTTGGGACTTGGACAGATTCCCTCCATACCTGTATAGATGTCGCGCTCCTCACGTAGTCTAATCAATGCCAGGGCCTCCATTACAGGGCCTCTTTCCCCCTTTGTTCTTTCGCTGACTCCTTTGTACCTTCCTTCGCGGCATGGTGTCCACTGAGAGTAAGCCAGTTGCTGTACCTTGAGCATCCGCATAATTAGTTTGCGCCATAGATAGGGCTGCGGTGGCATTTGTCTGCTAAGGTGCCCTGTGTAACACTTCTATCGCTCTGAGTGGAATTTAGCCTAACTGTAAGCCGTAGTTACGTTTCTACCTAGCCCTGAGGGCGTCACCATACTGGTCACTGTCCCACAGCATCAACCGTCCATACTTACTCCGGCTGCCAACGAGCTGTCTGCTCCTGTTGTGACTCAGCCTCCAAGGGCCTCTTGTTCCAAACCGTAAGGGCGACTGTCTGGACCCTAAATCTACTTAACAGCAATGGTCGCGGTCACACCAAGATGGCGGCAATCGAGGTGGTCGATCAGAGAGCACGGATGAGTATCACACCCACCCACTGCCCCTGACTAGTCTCACTCATCCTCTCATGGCCTTGAATGACCTCAAGGTCAAGCCGTCTTACCCTGAATTGCTCAAGGTCAGACGCCTTCGCTCCATTCGTTGAATCATCCTTGCTTTGCCCCGTTCTACAAAAGTAGAGTCCTCCCCCTCCTTCGCTTTTGAGGAATTAAAAAAATATTGTGTGAGGACAATGAAATGCCCTCCTGTTTATAGAAGCCTTATTCAGAATCTCTAGGAGCCTTTAAAAGCTACTTTTGTTGTTATACACTGACGTATATTATGAATGTAAATAAAGAACATTTAATGCTAACAGGTAAAGCGAGGAAACGCAGCCATTTCTGAAGTAAGGGTTCCTGTAAACTCTGCTACATCAAACGAACACGGTCTCCGTTAATAGAATCCCTCGAGACAATTTCATTCCATCTTTCGATCGTTACTAACGCGCTTAATTTAGAAACATTTCAACAGCGAGTTTGCATTTGTTTTTAAAACAACTTGGAAATAAAGGGGAAAAGGCGGATGTGAGACTCAAAGGATGTGCCCATCTATTAGAAACACCGTTAGAACAGTGTCCAACAGCACGATCCTCTGCGCGATTGACGTCTTCCATTTATACCTTAGCAGTTTGCATTCACGTGAAAAAGTGCTGCGACGCAACAATACAAAGACAGTATTTTTCGTTCCTTCCCTTATCTCTGCTACTTCGGAGCTCCTGACACTCTCATATCGCCCATACGAGTTCTCTGAACACGAACACATGCAGAAAAGACGTTATGCTATGCAACTTTTAATTATAATCGAAAAGTGTGCCACATACTGTTCGGTAGGAGATGCGGCGCGTATGGACAAAGCAGTAAGGTTTCGGTTTTGTTTTCGCTAAAACAATAGGGTTTCCAAAGAGCGAGTGGAGAGTTTAAGCTTGTTAACAAATTGCCCTTTGTGATCTTGGGTAAGAGATCCAAATACACACGGCAATAGTGCGAGCATTAAAGATACGACCGTGAAATGGGGTTTTGTTCGACGTTTTACAAATTTTACCGCGAGACGGCGGAAAATCATTCGGGCTGCAGGCAACTGTGTGCACGGATGTGTCGGTGTCGTTGGCGTGTTCTCTCACGGATTACGTTTTGATCGAAATCCAACTTAATCGTCTACTTACGGTAAGTCTAAACTATTTTTTTTTACTCATTCGGTCTCCTAAACCATTCTAAGCACGGCTGTGTGTGCAGAATAGATTATGTGCGCAGCGAAAAACTTCCTATCCTGGTTTGTAACTGGCGTTATAAGCAGCGGAAGCCATCGGGTTCTCTACTAATGCCGCTTATGTCTGTGCCGCTATGCCTTCCCTAACGCGCGGAAAGACAGTAGTTGCGAAACTCGTGATGGCAAGCCGCCGCTCGCGAGCTGTCTACGGTCTTTTTCGTGTTGCAAGGTAGATGCGTGGCCGCAAATATAAGTTAGCCCGTGAATGTCGGCCGAAATGGAACTATGCTTTGGTTAGCACCGTGTGAGTTCGATTTACTTGTCTCTTCCGGAAACGCACACTCACGTTCTGAGGCGGGTTACATTTATTTTTTAATCTTTGCATTATCGCCTGTCCGAAACATAGAGCGCTGTTCATTGAGAGGTGTGCATTGCTTGTTACGTGTAGACGCTCGCTCGGTGCGCATCGTAGACAGTGACGTTTCACCAAAAATGCTTTGTAACGCTATACTGGAGCACGGGACGTTTGTCAGAGTTGCACTCAAGCGGCGCTGGAGGAATGCTTGTGGTGTGATGGTTGAATGAATGTCGTTGCCGGCGCGAACGATTTGCGTGTACAAACATCGCGAAGAACCTACGAGCTGCATCCCGTCTCCAATTGCGTTGCACACGTATGGATTCGTCCATCCCTGTTATCCGAGCCGCTGACCGCCGCTGCTTGCCTGCGCGCACTTCAGTTTTGAAAGCTGAGTAAAGGTCACCTCGACAGGAGATGGCTTACATTTCGTACCGAGACGCTCGCTCATGAACCCCGCTTACGTGTGCACAAATTTCTCAAATAGCATTTGTGCGAGAGGCAGAATATACGTTTCTGATCTCAGACTACAACATTACAAAAACGACAATGTAACTCGCCGCTTACTTGCGACATGTATTCAATTCAGCTCGCGATGTGTTGTCATGACTGGGCCTGTTGATGAAGACGGTAATTGTGTCATTGAAATAGTTCCTACTTTGAACGCGTTCTTTGCTTTTGTTGATTTTCCTAGCAGCGATAGTTTGGGGTACTTGCACGCAAGAACCACCTCTTGAACTTGAATGGATCATCGCGAAATTGTTCGATATATCGGTAATTTTATCTATGTGAAATGGCATTAGATGAGCTTACCTTTAACCTAGAAGCAAGAATAATACATTGCACCAACTCTACACGTGTGCTCGTAGCACATCGCTTGCTAGGTGTTCCTACGCCTGACCTGCTTCGCATCAAAGCAGCAGCGCTAGGTTCTTTGGAACTAGTCGTTTCCTGTCAAAAAATGCTTAATCTTGCCACCAGCACACTAAAAGTACAATAATTGCTCATTAAAGTGAAGGTACAGACTGTTTCCGGAACACTCTCGGCAACGAAGCACGCCAGGCATGACCCGCCGTCGGCATCATCGCATGATAGCAGTGTGGCGTGAAAAATGAGTACAGTAGATAGAAGGCTACCATCAAGCGCCCCTCACGTTCACTTCGTCATGCGGTTTTCCACCGCCTGTGCTTTGAACACGCGCCCAAGGCCCAGCAGCTGACCGAATGCGGTTGGCGGAGGGTGATAAAAGAGTGCAGATAGGATAAGCGCACTGGCAGGGGCGCAGGGCGTAGTTCGATATAACGAACGACCAACGAAATTGGAGCATTGCGTATTGTGCGACTTTCTTATATGTTTACATAAGATCTTCAAGCGATGTGTTCGATAGAGCGAGTAGTTCGAAATATCGGGATTATATATGTTTTTTTTTCTTTATAGTGCAGGTAAAAACGAAGGACAAGAGAACAGGATGGGACAAGCGATAATCCAAAGTGGGCTTATTGAGAGAGATAATTGGTGAACAGCCCTTCTGCGTAGGCGTAGTCTGCGTCGACTGTCCCAACGTAATCGCCGAAGGCTGAATAAAAGAAGCAAATAATTTGCAAAAGTGCGGTCAATGAAATTATGCTTTATGTGATAATACAATGCGCGCCAGAGCCACCCAACGTTACCTGCACATAAACAGCAACTCTTTTCGAAGCACTGACACAGAATTTTCGCTCACGCACTTGTCACCCAAACCATAACCAAACGAAGCTTCTAGTATTTCTCTTTCAAGCTTTATTTTTTTTTCACGTCCTATTATTTATGTCTTGTGCAGTTCAGGGTTGCCGCCACGGCAGATCTTAGAATGAGATTCTTTTGGGAGTAGCGCTTGGCGCATACTGTTCTCTTGCCTTTCTTCACCTGCGCTTTCAAAGTACGGTATGCTACATCAACTTGTCAAGTGAAGGACGCAGGAAACAGCGCAAAAGACAAGGACGTGACTCAACAACACAGGCGCTGAACTAACAAGCTGATAGTATCTTATCAACTGAGAGTAGCCCGACTGCCGCTCTTTTGTTTCTGTTTACTGTGACCTATAAAATCCCCTTCTTGCCTTAGATTAAACCTCAGTTGTTAGTTCAACGCCTATATTGTCTTGTCACGCCCTTGAATTTTGCGCTGTTTCCTTCACTTGACTCAAGGGCCAACTAGCCCGCCAGAAAGCCCCATTACATCAACTAGCCCAGCAAGAACCTTGCTAAGCGATATATCCGGGCTCGGCTGCTGCCGGAGTTTGATTCGGAGTCACGTAAGTGGATTATGACTACTTGGAGATGAGAAGGCTTAGTCACATTATGTGGACCGCTATCCATGCAGGGGCTGTCGGGAGTTATTTGACTCATCGGCTTCCCAAAGACATCATAGGCCCGTTTCACATGCTGCGACTGGACCGAAAATATCCAGTGTAGTCGGTGAGGCCGCATTGCGATTTTCGGTCACTGCTTTCACATGCAACACCGACACAACGAATTCGGTAGGAGAAACAGGCAAGGTTGCTTGATGTTTTCATAGGCAACCCACTATTAAACGCGACAGAAACGTCACACGGAATGGGTTGATGATTTTATGACCAGCGTATTTTTAGATGCAAGGCATTATTCCGTATGTTTTCATTAGAATAAACAGTTCTGCTTGCACCGCGGTAACAGCTCCCACGTGACCTCACGTCGCACACCGTCTCGGCGCTCCCCATTGGTAAGTCGCAGAGCGAACACACCGACACTGCGACTGAATACCAACCGGACGGAACTCGATCGCAAGCCGTCTGCGACTAGATCGACGGCTCTCCCCAGTCGCAGACCGACAGAATTCGCAGTCTCGCAGGCGAAAATCGCATGCATGTGAAACGGGCCACAGCCGTATTTCGGCACTCCAGGAGGGTGGCTCGCCTGCGAGTGTCAATTCGCGGGTCTGTAGACGCACTATGGCTGGACATTAAACGCAGCCCTGGCATGACATGACATGACATGGCATGAAGTAGCGCTGTTTTCGCCGTAAATACACGCGGATTTCAAGTAAGCACCGAGTTCTCGATACTACAAAGTTTATTTGCCCACATATCCATTGTGTCGTGTCTTATACGGTTACTTCATAGTTTCAGATGGCAGTCGGCTTCCACTGAAATGACGGTGAAGGGTTCGTTACACTCCGAGCCAGATTTTTGCCCTTGTGCCATTGCTGATTGCCCTAAGGCAAATGAAATGTGGGAGAGGGCGAGGAGGAAGAGAAGCGCACTGGCGGGGGTGACAATGCGGTCGCTGTGTGCCCCCATTCCACTGCGAAGACAGCGGGGGAGGGGGATAAGTGATACGAACACCGTATGCACCTGCACTCTGTGTACCAATGAGCGAGCGCACAAGATTATGTCATATGGATGTACTACGTTTGAATGGAAAGCGCCAAAGAGTTTTCATGGACAGGTGCACAGGCGCTGGTGTATACACTGCATGAGCACAGCGGTGTGGATATGAAAGACTAGTGACGTCACAGCAAGGATATATGGAGCGGCGTGATGCATCGGACAGGCCAGGGAGCATTGTTCGCTAGTACTCTTTGTGTCAGGATTTCGCTCAGGTTAGCGATTGCGCAAACAGAGCTCAAGTTTTTCCCGCCAATCGATTCAAACTCGTTAGGTTGGTGATGGCGTTGGCGATGTGGCTGTCGTGAACTCCATGAGCTATTGCTGTATGAGGTTCACGGTGCGATTTAGCATAAGTGACCTGCGTATAAAAAATGTACCGACATAATCAGCGCTTGCCACTCTAAACGACAAGTGCCGGCTAAGCCTGTATTTCATTTTTTGTCTTCCTAGCTGATGAAAGCTCCGTTTTCATGAAAGTAGCCTCGTTTACATTAAAAGAATAAATTCATATTGGCTAACTTGTGTTTTTCCGCTGTGTTCCTGAATTTTCGACCGAAATCAAAGTTTTCCACTTTGTCCCCTTACAAATGGACTGAATTGATTGATTGTAAAACATTTTATTCGCCGGGAAGAGCTTGGCAAGAGGTCGCGTTAAGTGGTCGAGAGTACATAGCCCTCGACGACTTTGTCAGCCCACTCCACCGCCAAAACTTGCGTTCTGGGGTCAGAGCTAGCCAGCACGGTCTCCCACCGCTCGAGAGGAGGAGCTGTAACTAGATCACCCGGAGGTGGCTCTATTTTGCAGTCCCACAGGATGTGATCGTAGGTAGCACGTTGGCCACAGTGTTTGCAGTTTGGGTTGTAAAGATCTGGATAAATGTGCGCGAGGAGTGATGGGGTGCGTATCGATCTCGTCTGTAGACGACGCCACGTAACCTCTTGTTCTTTAGTAAGTCTTTTGTCTGGAGGGGGGAAGATTTTCCTCTCTAGTTTAAAATGATTGGTGAGATCATGATATGTGATCATTGAGTCCTTCGTGAAATTCAGGGAGCCAGACTCATCCACTGCCCGGTCGACGAAACCTCGGGCTTTATTGTGGGCTGCCTCGTTCCCCGGATTCCCCGAATGGGCTGGGACCCATATCAATTCGGAATAATTTGGTAAGAATTTGGTTGCGTTAAGGATTCTAAGGGAGGTGTTTGTAATTCGCCCTTTAGCGAAATTATTGATACCCATTTTGGAATCGCTGAGGATGATGCTCCCTTGGGTATGTGCTAGGGCGAGGGCTATAGCCGCCTCTTCTGCCGTTTCAGAGGATTTCGTTTTGATTGTCGCCGAGACGATGTGGTCACCATTCTCGTTCACAACCACAACTGCAAAGGCATTGGTATTTTTGTATTCTGCCGCATCTACATAAAGTGTTGCAGCGCACTGTCTGTATTTCTTATGTAAGGCTTTGGCTCGTGCTTGTCTTCTACCCTCATGGTGTAAGGGGTGCATGTTTTTGGGGAGTGGTTTGATTAGTAGGGCCGTCCTATAGGCACGGGGTAAGTCTACTTTAGCATCGTTATTCGTAGGTTGAAAGTTAATTCCGAGCCTGGTAAGAATACTCCTGCCAGTTCTGGAATTGGCTAATCGCGCTGTTTGAGCCATTAAATGGGCTTCTTTCAGTTCATTGTAGGTGTTATGTATTCCTAACCTCTTAAGCCTTTCGGTTGAGGCATTTAGTGGGAGTCCTAACGCAGCCTCATAGGCCTGCCGTATCATGCTATCCAATTTGTCCTTTTCTGCTTTCGAAAATTTCAGATAAGGGGTGGCATAGAGTATCCTGCTCAGCGCAAAGGCCTGCACTAGGCGGCATAAATCTTTTTCCCTCACCCCTTGTCTGCGGTTAGCTATGCGGCGGAGTAATCGCGCCGTCGCTTCTACCGTGCGTTTTAGCTTAGTGAGTGTGTCAGTATTTTTTCCATTTGTTTGTAAATACAACCCCAGTATTCTCATGGTCTGTACCTCTTTGACAGATCGTCCATTAACATAGACGTTTATTTGCGGGGGGGATGTCGTGGTACGCCTACCTCTTTGTTTACGAAGGATCACGAAGAGTTCAGATTTTTGCTCAGAACAGGTGAGGCCGGAATCCCATGCGCATGCCTCGATGATGTCCACTGCTGCTTGGAGTGTGTCTTCTATGTAGCCTTCGCATCCTTTGGTTACCCAAAGTGTGATGTCATCTGCATAGAACGTGTGATGTAGGTCTGGTATTTGTGCCAGTTTGGGGGGAATTTTGATGAGGGAGAGGTTAAAAAGGAAAGGGGACAGGACGGAGCCCTGTGGCGTTCCTTTACTTCCTAGTTTGATTGGGGCAGACTCTATTGTTCCGACCGTTATCACTGCTGTTCTGTTAGTGAGGAAGGATCGGATGTAGTTGTACGTCCTTTCTCCGGGATTGATTTCTGACAAGTTTGTCAAGATGGCTTTGTGGGTGACGTTGTCGAAAGCTTTAACAAGGTCTAAACCCAATATTGCTTTCGTTCCTGTTCCCTCGTCAGCTTCAATTATGTCCTTGTTAAGCTGCAAGAGAATGTCCTGGGTAGATAGTTGGGCCCTGAATCCTAACATTGTTTCAGGTAGGAGGTTCATGTCCTCCGCATAGTTTTGGAGCCTATTGAGGATGACATGCTCCATGAGTTTGCCTAGGCATGATGTTAATGAAATTGGGCGTTGATTCTCAGTGCTGAGTTTCTTACCCGCTTTAGGAATAAAAGTGATTTTCGCGTGTTTCCACTCTGGTGGTATGTTGCCTGCATGCCAGTATTTGTTTCTAAGGTCTGTAACCGCCGCGATCGACGTTGCGTCTAAGTTCCTGAGAGTCTTATTTGTTACTTTGTCTGGTCCTGCCGCAGATGTTGTCCGCAGTTTTCCAATTGCGTACCAGACCTCTGCGTCTGGGATGTCTGCGTCTAAATTTGGATTAGGAGTCCCCCGGTAGTCTGGTTGTGTGGTACTATCATCCATGTTTAGATAACGTTCTGCTAGCTCTTTGATTAGGTCTTCAGTTGTACCCTCATATTTATGTATGAGTCTGTACAGTTGACTTTGTTGCACGGGACGTGTTTGTTCTGGATCGAGCAGGTGTCTTAGAAGATGCCATGTCTTCTTATTTCCGAGCTGTCCATTGACGCTTTCACATATTTGGTTCCATTGTTGTGTTTGGAGAGTAAGTGTATGTTCCTCGATTCGCCTCTCGATTTCAGCGATCTTTTTGCGTAGTCGCTTGTTGTGTTTTTGCTGCTTCCAGCGTTTTTGGAGGCCTTTTTGTGCCTGCCACAGGTGTAACAGTTTTGAGTCTGCAATCTGCTCCTCCTTCTCAACTGGCACCACAACGCTAGTGGAGCTGACATCCTCATTCAGGGAGATAACCCAGTCGCTAAGGTTAGAGATCTCCTTTGGAGCTGTTTTGTCGCGAAGTTGCCTGAACTTGTCCCAATCCGTGGTTCGTATTTCTTTTGCTTTGTTTTTAAGTTTTGTCGTGGGGAAGGTGATGCTAAGGATGAAGTGATCACTACCAAGGTTTTGCCCGGTGTTGACCCACTTTGCGTCCTTGACGTTTTTAGAGAGGGATAAGTCTGGAGATGTGTCTACACATACACTGTTACCCATGCGTGTGTGGTCGCTCGGGTTGTTTAGCGTTGTGAGCCCTAGTGACTGTATGATTTGCCAGAGCAGGTTCCCTTTCGGAGTTGCTTTGGTATATCCCCATGCTGGGTGTTGAGCGTTGAAGTCTCCCACAATTAATAGTTGAGCCCTAGCAGCCAGCTTTACTGTGTTTATCAACAAGTGTGGGAGTCCATTGCCTTTGTTTCTGGGAGGGTTGTATACATTAAGGATGAAGAGATTTGAGCCTCCTTTTTGCCTTGGTACTATTTCAAGTAGGGTGTAATCTTCTTCCGAATCATTTATAAAATGTTGAATTGCGGTGATATTCCTATGCACCAGAGTGGCTGTGAAGGAGCCGGCTGCGTTGCTAGTATCATAATGAGGTGGCAGATATGCTTTATAGCCTGGCAGTGTAGCCCTGCCGCTAGCTTCTTGCAATGCAATCACGTCTGGGGTGGGAACAGACGGTGCTTGTTGGATGTGGAGCTGCAAGTGGGCGCGCTTGCGGCGGAAGCCTCTGCAGTTCCATTGCCAAATTTCAAATTTTTGGCGTGGTGCCATGTTGGGTTATAGATGGTTGTGGCGTCGTGGACAGATCCAAGGTGGGGGGTAGGCGGGCCTCGATAGTTGTAAGCCTATCCATTATTTGCTGCATGCAGGTGGCTATTTGGGATACCTGTCCCTCTAGTGTTGCAAAGCGAATATCTATCTCTGCAAATTTGGTAGTAACGAGGCCTTGGAAGCTTGCTTGTTCTGTTGATATAGCGCTAGTTCTCTCTGACAGAGTATTGATGTCTGCCCTGAGTTTGGTAGGCGCTTTCGACGGCTGCGGGGTGTCGGCTTCCGAAGCCTCGGCCTTTCTTTTGGATTCCTCGCCTTCTTTTGTAGGATGCGGTCTTTTAGTTGCTATTCTGGCGTCTGTGTCCGTCGCGTTATGGGCTAAAGACTGGGACGCGTTGGAGGGAGTGTGGCAAATAGCGTCTGTTTCCATCGCATTATTGGTCGAATCCTGGGACGCGGTGGGTGGCATTCTAGCCGCAGTGGCATTCTGTACCTGATGCGCTTGTAACAGGCGTTTAATGTCAGCCAACTCTTTTTTAAGGCTGGCAATTTCTCTGTCTCGGGATTGTAGTTGGATCTGAAACTCCTTCTCTCGAGCGTCAATAGATTGGGAGGCCTCTGCTGGCCAGCTCACCTTTTTATTGGAGCGGCTATCGCTGCGTCCACGGCTTGAGCTTCTCTTGTCGTTCCCTGCAGGGTTCCCCAGGGGCGGGAAGGAGCTGGAGTTGTTCCGGCTGTGGCTTCCTCCTTTTCCGGTAGCACCGTGTTCCTTCTTCCTGGGCCTAGACTGGTGTCCGTGTAGTGATGAGTCGTTGTCCCCTTGCTTGGGTGTCTGGTTGCCATGGGGCGTTCCTTGTTTGTTCTTGTTGATCAGCCGGAATTTGCAGTTCCGGCTGCCTGTGTTGTGGCCCCCGTTGCAGACGATGCATACGGGTTGGCAGGTTGGCTGTTCTCCCTCAGGTGGAGGCGAGTGATTTTCTCCGCAGCGGCGGCAAAGGTTCGTTGTAGGTTTGTAGCAGACATCGGCCCGGTGTCCTACTCTCCTGCAGTTGTAGCATACCTCATGTTGCTCCCTGAAGGGGTGGACCCGAAAGACGCCGCACTGATAGATTACTTGGCTGGGTAGCTTCTTTCCAAAAAAGGTGATTTGTATTGTTCTGGATTTCCCGATCCTTCGGGCATCCACAACTTCTATTCCTTCGTTTCGGTTTCCGAAGCCTTGGCGAACCGCTTCGGGCGAGTCTCCCGCGTAGGCGTTGTAAATGACCCCTTTTACCGAGTCTTCGGGCGCCGCCACGTACGACGTTACGTTGTAGGTTTGACCTTGGAGGTTCAGTTTTTCAATATTGGCGTATGCAGTCGCCCGTTGACGATCGGGCGTGCATAGCGTAAAGGTGTTGTTGGCCGTATTGACTCTGATAATGTCTTCATTCTTCACCGTATCATACGGCAGCCTGGCCACCTCGCAGGCGCAGAAGAGTAGTAGTCCGGGCGCAAAGTCCCTCAGATTCCAACCTTGTGGTCGGCAGACGATTTTGTAGTCGTCGGTCGGTAAGCGCGGGAGAAGGGCTTTCTTGCTGAGTGCAAGTAGCTTCTTCCCGTTCTTTCGCGATGGAAAATTGGAATTAGACTTGCCTTGGCCGTGCCCCTGCGCAGGCTCGTCGTCGGTTGATGCGGGCCCTTTATTCTTCAGGCCTCGTTGTCGGTCGCTGTAACGAAGAATGGTTTCCCATTTTCCGGCCTCGAGCTCCGACGGTGATATTTTCTCGCCTTCCACGGCGTACTCCATCTGTGCGGGTCCCTGGGCGCTCAGTTCCCGGCGGAGAGGTGACGAGCTAGGTCGAGCTTGATGGCTAGGCCGGCAGTCAGCCGGCAATATGCCTAGGTGTCCGTAGATTGGCAAAATCCGGCTGCAGCAGGCACTGGACAATGGCCCGGATGTCGTCCAAAATATTCGAGCCCGAAGGCTGACTCTTTCTGCCGAAAAGTGGCTTCGAGGCGGGAGCCCATGCGAGACACGTCAGCACAGCACGACCGCTTCTTCTTCTGAATAAAACAACTCTGGACTGAATAAAACAACTCTGCAAAGAAGAAGACGACGACGCGTGGCACTCGCTCACGCTTTTGATTTAAAAACATTCATGAGGAATAATCATCCGGTGTTTCATTCCCGCGTGCTTTTCATTTTAATTACTAAGTACGGGTGAATAGCCACTCGATTCTTGGCCGATCCCCCAGTGTGGGTATGTGCCATCTTTTGATAGGCTAACAACAACATTCAGCCTGAGGACATCATCACCACCACCATCGTCATCGTCATCATCATTCAGGTTGTGGACTCTCGCGTCCTCTGACTTCGGCGAAGAAGTTGCGTGGTGCATCTTCTTTGCATGCACACGTCCTTCTGTCAGCCGCAAAGTCAACGGCCAAGACGGGGGTTGTGTCTTGGCTCGACGTGGATGACGTCCCTCCTGATTCTGCAGCGGCGGGCCAGCTGCAGCCGGCCATAAGAGTGAGGTTCAAAGGCTCTTGGCGTGAGTGGCCGTTGCGTCCGTTACGCGTTGTTTCATGTTGAGTGAACGTGAGTGTGGTTGACGGAGAGGTTTAGAATATGAGATCTAAAAATTACGAGACCTTCACTGAGTGTGCTACAGCCGCACATGTTCTACAAGAGGATTCAATTGCGTCTACATAACACTGTGTAGTACAAGCGCCCGGTGGTTTAGCTTAGTTTAATAGTACCTCGGTTTTAGCAAATCTTTTGTTGGAACTCAAAACATTTTCTTGAATATGCCTGCATTCGCAGATAATAGCAATGACATAATAATTTACAAGACACCCGCAGTGGCATAGCGGCTATGGCATTCTTCTGCTGAACCTAGGGTCGTGCGGTGGAATAACGGCCATATCTCGATGGAGGCAAATGCAATAGACGCCCACGTGCTGTGCGATGTCAGAGCATGGTATACTGTCAGCGCATGTTAAGTCGAGGTGGTCAAAATCAATGCGGAACCCGCTATAGCGCCATCCTTCTAATTCAATGTGTGCCTTGTGGGAATCCGGGCTTCCCGCCGTTGCTTTTGCGCTGCTGTCGCCGGCATCCCGCGTTGTTCTCCTTCCCGGTGCGCGGGCGTCCAAGCGGAGACCGGAGGGAGACTACTCCGAGACAGCGTAAGGTGCGTACGCTACTGTCTGTCAGGGCCGGCCTTTGCCGTTCGGACCAGTGCATACTCGAGCTCGCCAGCACGGGTCCTCGACCTGCAGCGGCTCGAGCCTGTCCAGGGGTCCAGCGACCTCCGACAGGCGCACCTTGCGTTGACTGCCCACTCTGTCTCGCCAACGGCCCAACGGTCGACGCGAGAGAGATCACAGCACTGCCGTGGGGACAATCTGCAGCGGCGTGCTAGTGGCGTGCATTGATTGCTCTTGTCGCTCTGAGCGCGCAGCGGAGCCTTGCTCCTCGCGCGCCACGGGACGGGGTGACTGTTGAGTCGGTGTACCGCTGGAGGACGGCGTGAATAAACGTCTCCTTCGTGAACTTGGAGGTCTCTGTCTTTGCGGCGAGTCGCTCTTCTCTCTGCAGAGGTTGAGTGCCCCGCAGCGGTTCCCCAGGGTGCGTGTGGTGACGGCTGATCGGGGCCCTTGGCTCGCGCGAAGCCCGAACCCGCGGTGGTTAGTGGCCTGTGCCCACTGAGAAACCCATAACCTTCAGGTTGTCAAGCTGTACAAACCAGGAAACTATCAATATTGTTTATAAGAAACAATCTCCAGTATACGCTAAAAGATGGCGCTCAAGTTACAGCAGTGGTGCCGCCGTTTATATATAATTATAATTGGTTTTTGGGGGGAAAGGAAATGGCGCAGTATCTGTCTCATATATCGTTGGACTCCTGAACCGCGCCGTAAGAGAAGGGATAAAGGAGGGAGTGAAAGAAGAAAGGAAGAAAAGGTGCCGTAGTGGAGGGCTCCGGAATAATTTCGACCACCTGGGGATCTTTAACGTGCACTGACATCGCACAGCACACGGGCGCCTCAGCGTTTTTCCTCCATAAAAACGAACCCGCCGCGGTCGGGTTCGAACCCGGGAACTCCGGATCAGTAGTCGAGCGCCCTAACCACTGAGCCACCGCGGCGGGGCACATTTCTGTTTTCCGTCATGTACTACGTAGCCCACTTAAAACTTAGTCACGGTTCTTTAGGCGTCATAATTGTTCAGGTTCAGGTTCTTAAGCTCTGAAACGGCATCTTCTTGAGATTTTGAGCACCGAAAACGGTGCAGTGTAAAAATAAAAAATTGGAAGGGACACATAAGCTTCGCCTTAAGACTATGACGCGATAGCGTCAATGGATAGTGCCCATATATGCGGAATTTGTACTTCTCGACTTCATATTCATAAACCACTGGGAGTCCTCATACCACTCCTGACGCGGTGGGGCAGCGGTTAAACGATGCGCTGGTTGTGTCGTCCTTCTCTTTTTTTGTGTTATTTCAACGAGTACGCTGTTTTTGTCATGGTGAAGCAACTGCCCTGCTATGGCATGTGCTGCCACCGGACGGGCTTTTGCGACCCAGGTTTCTCTTTCCGAGCTACCTCTCGTGGCGAATCGTTAACCACCTGCCACGATGACCGGTTCGCTCATAATCGTGTGGTCAGGCTGTGATGGCGCCACAAGATGACGCCACCTAAGTGGCCCATCTAGATTGCTTCTCGGGGGATTTGCAAGGGAGGAGGGTTTCCTTTCTTCCTCTCTCCCTCAAGGCGCCACATTGCATCTGCATGCTCCGGCCGCTCCGGCTGCGGGACTTCAAACGGTCGCCAAAGCCGATACCGACGCCGGACAATTTTTATTTTTTCCGACGTGGGTGTACTAAAGTTCGTGTTAAAAAAAAAATTTCACAAGCGAAAGCTGTAGTGGGGACAACACTGGTCAATGCTCAGAACCATCAGGAGTTTTTTTTTTCTTTTTGCTGCTAGAACACGGGTACGGAAACGAAAAATTGGTTTGAAAATTGGTTTCCGAGGAATTGAATTGACGCAGTATCTGTCTCACATATCTCTGTGGACAACCGAACTGCGCTGTAATTGAATGGCTAAAGGATTTATTTATTTATTGATTTAAAACATATTTATTTACCGAATATTCATGAACACGTGGGTGGGCCGCCTAGTCCGGCAGTCCACTGGTTATGGCTGCTGCGCTGGCCCTCCCCACCAGCCAGTGCTGACGGTCAGGATCATCGCTGAGCATGAAGAATATCCCCCTACTCCTCCTCTGAGGGGTTTGGAATGGGGTCAACTATGGGTTAAATTGGCAGGCCCACACCATGTGGTAGAGGTTAGCTACATCTCCACAGTGTGGGCACTGCGGGGAGTATAGTGTAGGGTACCACTGGTGTAACTTAGCTGGCGTTGGGTATGTATTGGTTTGTAGTTTCCTGAGGGTGTTCTCTTCTAAATTATTGAGGGATTTCTGTGGTGTTGGGTTCTCCCTCCTGGCAGTTCTGTATGGCGTGAGATTGCCAGCATACCCTGCTAAAGCAGTTAGGTCGCAGCACCCTTCATGGTCATCAGGGGGAGACGCCCGGTATAGAAGAGCTCGGGCATGCCTGTGATCGGCTTCGTTTCCTTCTGGTAGTTCCAGGTGACCAGGAAACCGGATGACTGAAGCTTGGCTGGGTGGATGCTTAATCAGCAATGACAACCCTGACCTGTGAATTAATCTGTTCTAAGGATCTACTCAGTGTCGTGTTGATGACCCTCACTATGAGCTTCCCCAAACACGAGGTCAGCGATAACGGTCTTAGATTATCCAGTTTAAGGGGTTTGTTCGGCTTCGTAATGAACCGAACCTCGGCCGTCTTCCAGGATATTGGCCACGTTCCTGTACCCCAATGCTGCTCGTTCAAGCATTCCACCAGCGAGGTGATGGTGTCATCGCTGAGGTTAAATAAGAGCTTCGCTGTTCTTTGATCTGGACCTGGAGCTGCATTTTTTCTCATGGCCGCGATTTATGCTTTGATTTCTTCTTTCGTTAGTGGGATGTCCAGCTTGGGGATTCGGCAGCCCAGGATAGTCTGGTTGTTCTACGACTTGGGCCGTACACAGATGCCTGGTCTTGCGCTTTTCCGTCAACTCTATGTCCGTACCCGGTGGGGGGGGGGGGGGGGGGGGGGGTGGAGGGGGGTGTACAATCTTCGTGAGGTTGTCTTTAGTGGCCGATTTGCAGCTGCTGGGGTCGATTAGGACACGCAGGAGCTTCCAAGTCTTTGACACACCTAGCTTCCCCTGAATACCATCGCAGAGCGTATTCCAGTTCTGTCTGGCCAAGAGTACGGCGTAGGATTCTGCCCTTTTGTTTATCTCCTCTGTTTTCTTCTTGAGCTTGCGGTTAAGCCATTGTATTCGCGATGGCTTCGTCAATGAGCGTCTTGCTTTCCATAAATGTAGAAACTGCGTATCGACCGCTGGGCAATCTTCTGTCGTGCAGACCTCTTTCGTAAACGCTTTCAAAGTTGGCACCTCATCCTTTACCCGTTCCTCTAGGTCTGTAATAGGGTTTCCACTAGATGCCTGGGCCTTTCTCCACCTATCCCAGTTCGTATTTCTTGCGATACCTATTTTGCGCTTGCACGCGTTTGTGCTTATCTCGAGAGAGAGGATGAAGTGATCGCTTCCCGGGTGCTGTTCGGTATTCTTCCAAATGGCGCGGTGTATGTTCTTGGTGAACGTCAGTTCCGGACACGTATAACTACTAACACTGTTTCCCAGCCTCGTAGGGTAAGTGAGATCGGTGAGGATCGATAAACCTTGCGTCACTACTTGCAGTTTTCTGCCTTTTGGTGCCGCCACCGGGTAGCCCCATGAAAGGTGCGGTGCGTTGAGGTCACCCCCAATCACGCAGGGGGCATGGCTCGCTAAGCTCAGAAATTTCTTTATGAGGAACCCAATCTTGCGTACCTGTCTTTAGGAGGGCTGTAGACATTCAATACATGCGTGCTTGTCGCGCTTCTTTGCGGAGGAAGAATAATATAGCAGTGCGCAATATCCGGCTCGAAGGGGTCGTGCAGTATGGCAGTGTATAATTTGCGCACTAACGTGGCAGTTAATTGGTCGTGCTGATAAGTCACATAGACTTGAAGTTTAATAGGTATTAGGTGGGGTTCTTGAATTAGGTCAACTGCCGGTGGGTCAGATTCCTGAGATAGGAGATTAAGAGTCGCCTGCTTTCTCCTGTATCCCCGGCAGTTCCACTGCCAGATATTTACTCTAGGTTTGACTGGCATGTTGAATCCGTAACGGAGGGCTCGTCCACTTGCATTGTAAGAGCGAATTTTGACTTGTCTTTTATCCGCTTGTTCTTTCCGAAGTGCATAAATTGCCGTCTCCGTGTATCGTCTGTTGTTTGCAATCTGCTCTCGAATTTCTTGGAATTGGGCGTTTACGTAAATTGGAAGGACTCGAATCTCCTGCTTGAAGGATCGGAGTTCTTGGATAATTTGTTGGTAGACGTCGCCTAAGGCAGCCTGGGAGCTAGGTACTACCTGCTGTGTTTGGTTTTGAGGAGTCGGCTTAGTTAACGGCGTTATTGCATTAGTAGGGTCTCGCTTAACTCTTGATTTCGGATCGTTAGAGCGCTGACTTGCTTTTAAGACTGAAAGAAGAAAGGAAGAAAGAGGTGCCGTAGGGGTTGTCTCCGGAGTAATTTCGACCACCTGCGGATCTTTTACGTGCACTGACATCGCACACCACACGGGCGGTTTTTGCGTTTCGCCTCTATCGAAACGCAGTTGCAAGATTTATGTCTCGTAATTGCTATGCTCATTTCTTGATGCTGTGGGCATGCACCTCACACATTCCTAATGTCTTTGTGTGCCAGCGGCACGTGCCACAATTCTCTCCCTTTGCTTTCTCGATCCTCCCTCTGACCTCGAGCAGACCAGTGTGCAGTTTTCCGCTTGCGGCTGTGTTCATAATCGGAAAATGCAGGCTTTGAATGAAGACTTTCCCAAAAGAATGGTCAAATAATTTAACCATGACGATTGGTCCCGGTGTCGTTTTCAGTGCACATTCAAAGCCCGTATCTGCAGCGTCTCCTTCCATATTGTGGGCGGAGTGGGGACTGCACACTTTGCATTATTCCAGCGTACACAGTTTGCACTTCGCTCCGTGTTCCCGACAAACTCCGTCTGATCAGATATCAGATATGGCTTATATGGCTATTGCTAACTACTGGTTAGAAGTCTCTAATTGCAACTAAGGCCTAACTATAATAGTTAAAAAGTTAGTTACTAAAATTAGTTAACCGGCTTACCACTTCACATTATTCACTGGTTTTCTGGTGTGCGCCAACACTGGTAGTATTATGCTGAAAAGGGCTATATTGTTACCTTGACAAACCTTTTTTGGAGGATTACCTAAAGTCTTCCCTGAAAGATCTGGTATACGATCATATATCAACCCCCGCCACTGCCTCCGATTAATTTCTGTCACTTCGATGAGCTGGCTTCTTGCTTCCGGATGTCTTGAACACAGGTCTGATTGACATATTCACACAACGCTGTTCCCGACACTTCCGTTATAGTGTGTCATGATCTATTGGTCGGTTACTTGCTAATAAGGCACTGCCTACGTGCCTTTTCTCTCCCCATACAGGTCGCCACTGATCTTGCCCGATTCTACCTTGGCACCGGATACCGGTTTCATCGCTCCCTCCGTCGGCTACTATGCTGCCCTGAGCGCTGGAATTGGCTGTCAATTAGAAGACAGCGATGACGCTGAACACTGCGAGAGCCAACCAATGTCTCGCCACCTCTACCGTCGCTAGAGCTCCGCAGTCGCCGTCTACGTACCCTCGGACGTCTTCACCTTGTACGGAAGCCGCGCCAGCATAGCTGGACCGACTCAGCCTCGGCTTCCGGGGTAATCGCTGCCTCACAGCAAGTCTCGGGTTCCACGCTACAACTGCGCCTGGCATAGCCATCGCTTTGCCTTCCTTTGTAAACGACTGCTGTGGTGGCCTTTGAGTTGGACAATGGATTACCTGGTGCTATTGACGGCCCTGGTGTACATTGTGATGCCACTGGTAAGATTTGTTGAGGTTGTGTCCGTGGTCTCAGAGTTTGCGAGGGTGCTGCTTACCATGTTGCTTCTGGCCCTCCCCGTGCCGTTTGATGCCGTGGACGCTACTGTGGACGCGGCGGTGGTCTGGACCATTGTCGCCCCTTCACTGGCCGTAGTGGTGGCGGCGGCTGCACTCTGCGTTGTGCTAATGAGGATAGTGGTCGTCGTAACGCTAATTCCTTCCTTGTTCATGTACTACTTGCTCACGGATGTGGACGGGTAAAAAAGCTCGTCTTTCAGGCGCTTAGCTTCAATACTCATCACATTGAGATGTCGGATTGAACTTTGTGGACGTCACGCATTTGTTCAATAAGGCCTACAATTTCAGCATCAAAGGTGTGTTACACAACAGGCAGCGAATATTCTACAACAGCACCAACGATACTGCCCTGTGTAAAAACCTAAATAGCGCTCGTTCCTAGTTCATGTATCGTTGTTTCTTACCGTTTGGCCCTTTTATAAACCATTTTGCCCCACCGGACAACGTGCGCAGGACCGATGATCAGAGTTCAGCAGATGAAGACTAGCCTCGACTGTTGCAGAAGCCATCAGGAAATTGCAGAAGACACCTGTAGCGGGTATAATACTTGAATCAGTCTCCAATGCCGAACGCGTTCCGCAGCTTACGCGTTGGAAGCGCCTTGGTGGCGAAATATTCCTCTTGGTGCCGGTCGTCTGCATCTTCATAAATGTACAAGAAAGCTGCAGGGAAGCGGGATGCGCATCTCGCTTGCGCAAGGCCTTGAGCGGTGTACTTGTGAATCTAAGCATGCACGTCATATTCTCAACGTGAACGTTTTTGAAGGATGTGTTCTTTTTAGTGTACAGAAGCTGGTATACCTCAATCTGAAATGATAGAGTCAACACAAGTGCGAGCTTTTTAGTTGCGTAAAATCGCAGACTGTACGTGCAGTGTGCCCGCGGCGACAGGATTGGTTGTTAACCAGTATCGTTCATTGGTACTGGTTGTTAACTAGTTACCAGCATACTGGTAGTTCACCAGTATCGTTCATTGGATAGAACAGAACGTTTACCGTAAGAAAATGCGCTCTTTTTTTCGCGTCTTATGGCAGCTCCAATGAATGAACAACCGATGTGATGCACTACGCAGGGGAATGTGGATGCAGGCAAAATAGTAACAATGGGTTTCGTGTACTATCTGCACCTCTACTTCAGTGCCTCAATATTCACTTTTCTCATTTTGTGGCTCAGAAGCAATAGTTGCGATCTCGATGGATAAAACTCTTCACTGGTCTCTAATAAACTATTATAGAGCCAGGATGGGTGGACCTCCTAGTCCAGCAGTCTACTGGCCTTCAGCACATGCAACCTGCAGAAAGGATGCACCGGGCTGTCCACTTCTAGGGTGAACACAAGAGTGAGTGATGTCAAATCACAGCTCCGCAAAGCATCACACGGCTGTAATGTCCACATTATTCCACACGTGATGAAAGCGCTGGTTAAGTAACCGTTCTTCGTGTTGCTTCTGCCTACCTGTTAACCTCATAAGTAGAAGAGCCTCTACATTATATACATTTTAAACTAACCCGCAGTTCACTTGAGCTTCCACGTCGCTGATCAAAGTTCCTCGATTGCAGTATTGCGGACGCCAATATGTTCAATCTTAGTTCGTCGAAATGATTTGGTTCGATGCCGGATCCTGCCCCAAAAGCCTCGGGAACCATATTTCGCCTGTACATATGACACAGTACGTATGCCTCAATTACAGTTAAGAATTTTCCACGATGTGAATGACAGAAAAGAAGGATTGATTATGGCGATCATTTTTGCTGCATGTGGCAAGTTTGTTTTTTGTGCAAAAAAAGTTTGGGAATCTCGTAGCGTGGGTTGAGATGAGGTGTTGACCGATAAGGCCCTCCCCGACAACAAACGCAGCTGCACTGATAATGACGCACCTACCAAGAAGTAATACACGACAAAAGCACTGAACTCTTAAGGTGGGATGAAAGAGGGTTTTAACATCGAAACACTATGGTTTTGGATGAGGTTTGAGTCGCCTAACCAGATCGATGGGCCTAAAAGGGGGAAATTTAATTTGTTACAAATTTAGCGGCGTGTTTTTACGACGACATAAAATTTTTACGAATCGAAATTGTTTGGTTTTGCGTTTATTTCGCTTTTCACCGCCTTTAAAAATCTTCTTTTGCTTATGCGCCACGGTATAAAGCGGTACTGTTTATTTGCGCAACTGTTTGCTTTTCAAATTTGCGTATATACTTGTGTTTTCATTCTCCTTGACCTTTCCACATCGTCAGTTTGTTTATTTGCCCCTGTGAATGTGTTCCTAAATCGATATTTTGTACGTAAAATTTATTTGCCTCTATTCTTTGCAGTTCCTTGTCGTGAGTTAGCTTGCCTTCGTATGCCCCTCCGGTTTAAAGCTCTTATAGGGCTTTCAATGTATCATAAGCACATAAATAAAACAGCTCTTTTACATGGACTACACTAGCCTTCATTCCTTAGATCACGTTCCGTTCCCTCACCTTTGTGACTCGTGAAAATTGGGTATCGGGGACGGCCAGCAGAGTAATATGCCATTTCGCGAATTAAAATCTATATAACATAAAGATTACTCAGTGAATCAATTCATGGCACTCTAGCTGTCTTGCTGTAACACCAGGACTCGTTTGCAGTGTTCCTATAGTGTTTGCTAACGTGCAGATGTCATGGTTAGCTAGCCTCTCAGCCGCGACATTTTTCTTTATTTTGGTGTTGTTTTATAACAGTATTACGTGTGACGCGGGGAAATACATTTAATTAAAGATAAACAGCATTCTTCGTGTTTCACTCCTGGAACCGCATGTAGATTCTTGCAGCTACTCGTTGTAATACGAACTCGCTTAGCCATATCATGCATAGTTCCTCCTTAATAGGGAAGATTAGGTAACCCAAGGCTTCGCCTTCGTCAGACGCCATGGAGAAACTGAAATCGACAAGTTAGCCCGTCCGAAACATCCCTGAATGAGCAAAAGGTATGCGTAGGACATGCTGACTTTTTAAGACTGTTGGTTGAATAGCTGTTGGGTGTTAGGTGTCGTTGACAGTTCGCAAGCGCAACTGGTCCACTAGTATAAACTGTTCTCGCAGCTTGTAGCGCGAGAGTCGCCTTAGAGAAATTAGGCGGAAATTAAGCTGCACATTTTGAACATTTATACTGGCCTGAAGGTGTAGCTGCCAATTAATGCGTTGAGATTTGATTGGAGGTAAAGTACAGTTCGGGATGTCCCACTGACACACTCGGGAATGGCCGTATTTTTCTCTTCATTACGAGGAATTTCGGATTTCATAATGCGCCCAGGAACAAAGGAGCCGTATAATTTCACTACAGCAACGGATGAAAGAAAAATGGACAACCGAACAGATTAGGAGACAATATCAGCTACCGCATTGCTTTATAGATGCTATAGTCAAGATGAAGTTGTCTAAGCAAAGAATATAACGGTCGTACCTGCTCTGAGCAGTACTTGTTGTTGGGCTGGTTGGTTACAATCCATGCTAGCAGCGCACTATATATAAGGACGAGACACAAGAGCAAGAAGTACGACAGGACGAGGCGCTAACCGTCATACTTCTTGTTCTTGTGCCTCATCCTTAGTGTGCTGCTAGCATGGACTTGCTCTGGGTCGTGTTCCCATGAAAAATAGACCTAACATACTCAGATTGATTCGCGTCGTTTGAAATCTCAATTAAGTATTGAAAACGCACTGAGAACTCCATCCAGTTTTTCTTTTCGAAACAGGGAGTGTCATAAGCAGCTGCTCTCTTCCTCTACCCGGTCTTGTGTACTTTTTTTTCCCCTTCTAACTTTAACATGTCTGAAGAATTACACCAACTAGACCGATAACATGTCCTATTGAGCTATGCAACCGGTTAGCGTCGAAAGAACAGGCGTAGACTTCATTCTGAAGAAGTGCCTCGGGCCGTCGCTTTCGTCTCCAAATCCAACAGAGTATTTTGGTTTTGAGCCAGTTCTTCATAAGAATCGGCTGAGTTACTCTTTATTGCTATACTGATCTTTGTTCGACAGCTAACGACACATTTGTTGCTGACAAAATCGGATATGATAATTGAGCAGTTTTTTTTTGCGCAACTTGACTTAAACTTGTGACGTGAAAACCGAGAAGAGATCCGTGATTACCAACTGGAAGTGGATGGCAGAGTACGAAATATGCAATTTTGTTTCGACAAGTTTTGCTGCAACCACAAAAACGCAGTTTTCTTGCGACAACGGCGATCACTGATGACGTATGTATTTCATTTCTTGGCCTTTTCTTTTCTATAAAAGCTGCGTTTTCAGTTATGGTAGCACCTGTAACTAGAACGTTCTAATCTTCCCATACAAGATAACTTGAATTTGTTGTCAGTGTCCCTTTATATAAAGCGTCAGGCTTTAGCGGAGCCGTTGCGATTGAGAAGAAATGAGAGAAAGGGAAACTGTGGCACGTATTTTGTTAGTACACAGCATAGCGAGAATATCAGAGCCCTGTGCCAGTGTGCAAATATATCAATATAGTTGGACGGGCAAACCTTGAAACCGACTCCTTTCATTTGACCTGTACTGCAGGGATCGCAGGACTGCTACGTGTTGTACAATGGCTCTTCCTTCATCGATGGCAGAAATCAGAGGTGTCTTGAAGAGTACAAAACTTGATTAGTTGACGCAAACGTGAACAGTAGCCACAAAAAAAACACACAAAAACGTGGACAAAAGGCGTAGAAAAACGCTGGACGAAGGCCAGACCAACAACTGCGGTTTATTTCCGGAAGTTACCGCTCATTTAAACCGTACCTGACATTGTATGGTGTTTATCCAAAGAAACAAATGCCCTAGATGCGATGTGACGCAGGAAATAGCGCAGAAAGCCATCATATAATGCCCCCAACCTGCCCCCGACACGTAGCCACCGACTCGTGGTTCACACAGTCCGGAATGGCGCCAACCGAGACACCTGGGATGACAATCATGTTGCTAGACACAACTATGAAGGTGGTGTAGACGACGAAGCAACGTCTCGAGGACAGGTAGAAGACCTTCTAGCTAGAGCTTCTATTGTTTTCGGACTATAGCAGATCAATCCGCCTCACTGGATGGAGAGCTCTGAGGGTATTTTCTTTTAAATTATATGTCCTTTCGTTTCCACTAAAATTTTTTCTCTTCAAGAACTAGCCTTGCACTGTGGGTTCCCCGAATAGAAAGCAGGATGGCCGCATCAACATCAATATCAGTAACTACTAGGAATTCGCCCAAATCCAAATCCGTCTTGGCTGCTGCGGTGCAGAATGCTTCGGCCTTGGAGCTGGCTTAGGCCTTGCAGCCGGTCTGAACAGCCACGTAGCTTCAAGCCTGCCTGCACTTATTCCTCTAACGCCATGGCTTCACTGCGACCAGGGCTATTTCCGTAGTAGGCGTCCATCCCGTGCCTTCAACCGCAGCCGTTTCCGCCTCAGCTGCAGGGCGCGCCCCGCCTGGACACATCTATTTCTCTCCGCCTGGACCCACAGTGTCTAGTGGGCCATCGTTCGCCGCCCACAATGGACGTCGTGTTTCTCTTGGAGCCAGTGCTTACGAAGGCACGACTGACGATGTTTGTACTGCAAGCGTTTTCGGTGCTAGCAGTGGTGCTCGGAACCCTTTTTCTTCTTTTGCTGCCAGTCTTATTGCTAAGCATGGCCCTGCTGGTGGCGACGGTCGGGGTGTTGGCGGCCGCGACATCGCTGGTTCTGCTCAGTTCCTTCACACCCACCCTGATGGCACTGTGGCTTGTGGGTACCGGTGTCTCTTCGGTAAGTACTGGGTGCTACCGGCGTGCATGGCCTCATGCCCAGCAATTCGGGACAAAGGCATTTTAGGGCGGGAAACCATTTGTGAATGCAGGTTTTTCCTATAATGTCAGATTTCACTACAACAATCAACATACCCGCAGATCAACTGACGGCAATCTTGTGTTTTTTTTTTTCTGTGAACGTTTTTGCAGTCTTCAGAAGCATTCCCCTTTGGTTTTCAATGGTAGTCTTAACTGTTTGATGCGCTCGATGCAAACACTTTGAAAGAGAGATCTTGCTACATGTGAGGAGAATGAACCATCACTTTCATTATTTCCGTAGCAGTGTCCTACATTTTTCTAATTTTCAAAATTTTTACCCGAGAATGCTGGACATGACACCTAGCGAGAGGAGCGTAACATGTCTGCGTATAAGGTCAGGTGTGGAAAAGTGCAAAAAAGTAGTTATTTTTCAAAACACGGTAATTCTTGAAGGGGCAGCGCTGCATGTACATCTATCTATGATGACAAGATCGAAGAAAATGATAGATGTAACGGTAAGAGACAAAGAGGTCAAAGTGGGCAAGGGATCAAACACGGCTTAATGAAATCCTAGTCGAAATCAAGAGGAAGATATGGGCTTGGGCAGGGCCTTAAGAGCAATAAACTGAATTTCAATGTTAGAAAGCGTAGAAGGGGTGGCGGAAAGCTTGGTGGGCGGATGTGAATAAGAAGTTTGCAGGCATAGGGTGGCCGCAGCTGGCACAGGACAAGGTTAATTGGAGAGATATGGCGGAGGCCTTTGTCCTGGAGTGGACGTAGACTGATGGTTGTGTATCACCAGGAACTAGTTGTGAGCCGTGACCGGGAGATATTTTAGATTTCTTCGTTTTCTACAACGCTGTATTAACTTGACTCTGTTGGAATCTTATCAGGATTCCAGACTTTTTCCCTCCTTATTCGTTGCTCATGCGAACCACTCGCGCAGATCAAATCGCAGTCTTAATGCAGGTGCCGCATGGAGTGCTGCTTCTTGTATAGTCCACAAGAGAAGTTTGTTAGATGCGTTTGCTCTTAAACAAATTTACTGTGGCGGTGCTTTGCTAACCGGTCTCCGAGATTCGATATCACGGATGAACCATACGCTTTCCCATGTACAGCAGGTTTTTCAGACCATTGGCTTGCGAGATAATGCCGAAGTTATTTTGTTTAGTACGCGTACTCGCCCAATGCACCTTTATTTGTTACTGTGCGTCTCACAAAGCGCTGACGCTGGTGAATAATTCACTGAAAAAAACAGCCTCGCCGCAAAAGCTTGTATTGCTGCATTCGCTTTGCAGAGACAGTGCGTGAATTAAACGGCGCAAGAACAAATAAAAACAAGCTCACATTACCGCTACTCGCTACCTACAGCATAAAATTCGGCCCACTCTTAGCGGTAGCACGTCTCTGTAACTATATAGTGTCCCTGACATGGCCCTAGACCGTAATAGTTTTTCCGGCTTCAATGAAATTTGGTTTGTCGTGTGGGTTTCTAATTTTAAACGAAAAAGCGCTGTATGTGCTGGCTTTAACCTTTTTTTTTCTCATGGCGTTTTTACCAAGCTATTCCAGATAGCGGTGAAGCTGCTGACAAAAGGCATACGTGGGACAAGTGGCAGCTGCAGCCGGGTGCTTGTTCAAGTAGCACCGACGAAAGAAGCTTCCGTCGAGTACTTGCCATTCAGCTGTGATCACGAACGCACAGGAGAAAATTAAGACTGTTACTGTCGGACTGTTGAGTTCCCAACGTCCTTGCCTACTACCTTGAGCGCCCAAATTACATCTGCAGTCAAGGAAAGCGAGTTTGAGAAGAAGCCGTCACAAGAGACATTGTGTTGGGTGCAGTACAGACGGCTGCAATTCCCCAGCGCGTGCCTTGCAGCGTTGCTGAATCGTCGTAGGTACGAAAGGAGGCAAGCAAAAAAAAGTAAAGTGCAGTTTCACCTAAAAAGCAGTCAGATAAATACTTAGTGAAAATTGTTGCTCTGAGGGATGAACAGCGCACCCAAGTAGATTAATACCAGAAGTACACCAATGTTTCTCTATCCGTGGACAGTCAGCATTCTACTCCATCTGTCAACTTCTAGTGTTCGTGTGTGGTAAGCATGGGACAAGAGAGTAAGCAGGAACAAAATATTGCGGCTAGCTATAAAAAATATTCAAGCCCTTGTGTGTGCTGATGGAAGGGTGAATGAGTTGTTTACGTGTATGCGATGAATAAAATGTACTTGAGGCTTGACTTCGACACTGTATTGAAAAATAAGAACGCACTTTTGAAGCATGCATTGAATATTTCATTTGAACAGTTTCCTTGCCTTCGTTTCCAGTGACTTTGCTTTGACACTTAAGAGAGTTCTGTTCAGCGTGGCGCTTTTAGCTTGTGGGACATCTGCCCGGATGTCGAACGAATGTAATTTACCCTGTGGAGAGATGCCGTGATTGCTTGCCAATACGAACTCTGCCGTACACGAATGATGGAAAAGAAAGATTATCGAACACATTGAAACTGAGGCTTCTGGAACCACCGTAAACGTTACATACGAATACCAACAGACTTTGAACGACACGCCGCTTATATTCTCCAGTTACCGCAGATTTTGGCGGTCTGGTTGGGTTTACAGGAACCATGTACTTTGGAACCATGTGCTTTGTTCGACGCAAGGAGTGCGTGTCCTTTCTCTGTGCAGATGTCGGCCACAAATTTCTCTAACCAAACCCCAAGAGTTTGCGTGGAGGCAACTCCAAATGAACACCTTCTCCAACCCCGCGATATATGCCCGCATATACCTTGGGGTCTACTCTCCCTCCTGTCAACTATGTGGCCAACATGCCACTCTATCCCACATACTCTGGGGTTGCCCTCAGGACTCCCATCCACGATGTTTGCAGCTCTTGAATCCAGACCGGTGGGAGGCCGCATTGCTCAGTTCCGACTCGGACACACAGATCCGGGTTGTGACAAGAGCCCTAGAAGTCGCCGAACGCCATGGGCTCATGGCCACTTGATAGGGCTATAACCCGACACCATCTGCTGCTCTTGTGGACGAAAATAAGGTTTGTCCTCCTCCTCCTGGCATTGACTTGTAGCGTGTTCGTGTTTTTGTACCTTTGGGTGCGCGTTTATTTACCACCTAACGAATCGTGCACTGGCAACACGAATGACTTGTGTTGGCTTAAAATTATCGGGTGCTAGTAGATAACTGATTTTTTTAGTGCCCAAGAGTGAATGTAGTAAATATCTCAAAAGCAGTGAGCTTAGAATAGCATATTCTAAACTGTTTTGGGCACCGATTTTGACAGCAGTAATATTTTTTTCCCGCGTGTGCATCTTCGAAAAGAAAAAAAAAACATTTCGATCTCTCGATCCATGCGGTACTCGCCCGAGAAATCCTTCTCTTTGAGAGTTGAAATTCGCAACCATTGTGTTGCTTTGTGAAAAATTTTGAACATACGTGTAAAAAGATTGGTTTTCCGCGTTGCAGGCCTGAGTAATTGGCTTTCTTGACGACTTGACAGGCTGATTAGGCTACTTATGAGAAGAAATGGCAAGAAGCGCCTGAAAGGGCTTGAGATGTCAAAACTAGGCTTTATTTAGAGATACGATACCGAGCAAAACTCCAATTGAAATATTTCGCATCATGGCTTTTTGTTCGTGACCACGAATATTCAATCATTATTGGGTCGCTTTTTTTTCTGCTGCTTTTTCCCAGGCTGTCAGGTAGCTTAAATTCCCACTCTGCGATAGGCCGAGAATCGGTCAGCCCTAGGTGCAGCAGGGCTGTGGAGGCTGTGCAACAACACTTCATCTAAGACTTCAACCTGCGGCCGGCGCCCGCCAGATTACTGACAATACAAGCGACAGTAGCACCTACGGAGGAGCTTGGAATGGTACTCGGGTTACGAAACATTATCAGACACGACCACGAAGGTTGCGTAGACGACGAAGCATCGCTTTGAGGATAGATGAGGCAAAAGGCGGATGCAGCTGACAAAGGATAGGGTTAATTGGAGAGACATGGGAGAGGCCTTTGCCCTGCAGTGGGTGTAGTAAGGCTGATGATGATGATGATGAGGATAGACACACAGTTTTCGGACCAACAGATCGATCCGACGCAATTGTTAGACAACTCCTACGTCCTTTTCCTTATCATTTTTACTTTCATTGTCACTTGAAATTTTGCTCCTCTTCAAGCCATAATACAGTAGGGCATGATCCTCCGATACAAAGGCGGATGTCCGCATCAACATGAACATCAGCAACAATCGGACTCTGCCCAAATTCGTCCTGGCCGCTGCGGCCCAGGAGACCTCGGCCTTGGGGCTGCGCCCCGCCTTAGAAGTGATGTGGACTTTCACGCCACTCCAAGACTACCGCATACTCATCCTCTAACACCACGGCCTCACAGCAGCCATGGCACGTCCCGTAACGAGCGTCCATACCAGGACTTGAACTTCAGCCGTTGCAGCCGATGTGGCCGCTGCAGTCCACTTCTCACCGTCTGGGTTCATCGCTTCTGGCGACCAATCATTCGTCCCCTGCGATGGAGATCACCATCTGCTTGTTATCGGTGCCAGTGTTTCCAGAAGGACAAGTGCCGATGTTTCTACTACAAGCACTCTTGGAGCTAGCACTGCTACTGGGAGCGTTCTTTTTTCTTACTCTGCTGTCAGCGTTCATCCTGTGTGCGGCCCTGCTTGTGGCGACCATTGCGGTGGTAGTCGTAGCGGCGCCATTGGCTCTGCTGAGTCCGTTCATACCCATCTTGGCGGCGGTCTGCCTTCTGGCTACCTTTACTTGACCGGTAGGTGTTGGAGGTTATCGGCCTACATACACGGAAGTGCACCAGTGGAAGGAGCCTAAATTGTTTGCATTTTTAGTCAGATATTGAAGATTGTTTAAAGACTTTTTTGTTTTCAAAGCAAGGTGGCTTCTTGGAGACAAAACGCTACAATGCTATAATGTAACACCCACCACCAACTGTGAGCCACGACCGAGAGGTACAGCTTCTTGGTGCATACACTCTAGGTGTATAGGTGTATACACTCTAAACAGAGAGGAGTAAAATAAGGGAGTAAGCTCTCGTCTAGTGCACTTTATGGAGTGGAGGACAACTTACTCTCTCTTTACTCCAAGATAGGTGTAATATTGCTCAGAGTGTAGCTGACAGCTGAATTATGCGGGATTCAGGTACTCGTAAACAAATTTATTGTAACGCTACACTTGTTAACCAGACTACGGGAACTGATATCAGCGGATGGGGCACACATTCCGTATGCACATCAAGGTTTTCAGGCGATCGTCTTGTGTTACGGTGCCGAAACAATTTTTTCCGCACACGCGCATCGCATTTGCTTTGTTGCTGTTGTACGTCGCAAAAAGTGTGGATGTTAGGGAATTAAGTGATTCAAGGAACAATTCCGACGCAAAAGCGTGATGTATTCCTTTTGCAGAAAGTACCGTCAGCGAAATTGGGTGCGTGCAGGGACGTTTTAAAATTGAAAACAGGTAGACATTATCGCCACTGGCATGAAAATTTCGCACACCTTTAGATTTAGCACGCCTCTGTAATTATCTTTCGTATGGTGCTAGCCCGTAATACTGTATCGGATCTAGTGGAAGCAATTTATTTTATATTTCTTGGTTTATTACACTGCAGGAAGAAAAAGTTCTATTTGCTGGAACTAATGTCTTTATTTTCGTGGCGCTTTCATCCAGCTATTCCAGATTGCGATGAAGCTGCTGACAGAAGGTAAGGACCAGACAAGGGGTAATCAGTGACGAACGAAATATCCTGCGCCTGTGTCGACTGTTAAGTATAGAACGTGCTTCTGTACTGAAACGAGAGCACTCTGCAAATGTTGCAGGCAGTGCGATCAAGTGTGACAAGCTTTCTCCAACGAACGTTCTATTCCGTGCAGTGATGACTGCGGAAATTCCTCGTGCCTTGAAACATCGCTGAGTTGTCGCGTCCACGAAAGAAGCCACATCGAACGCTGTAGTTAAAATGCGATACCACTAGAAAGAGCAAGGCCACTGCGAAGATGAATTCTCTAAGGGATGAACAGCGTGCCCAAGATGATGACTACACGCCAGTGCGTTTTTATATCCAGGGACAGTCGTCTTGTTGATTCTTTTGCACGCTTCTGGTATTCTTATGCGGCGTGCATGCACGGGGCAAGGAAATTCAGAGGTGAAATATTGCGGCTAGCCCGAGAAGAAGTGAACGCTTGTGTATGCTGACGGCAGGGATAATAGTAAGTGTGTGTGATGAATGAGATGTGCTGGTGGTACGGAGTTGACAATGTATTGAAGAATAAGAACATACATTCGAAGTATTCGCGTGATTTTCCATTCGAAAAGTGTGCTTGCCTTCACTTCGGGAGTCTACGCTTTGACATGTATGACTGTTCTGGTCTGCGTGGTATTATGTAGACACTTAAAAGGAAACTTCTGACTGTTGAGCGAACACGAATTGCACTACTGAGAGGCACCGAGAAGGCATTCTAATATGAATTCTACCGTACACGGATGGTGGAAAGCAATAAATATTATCGAAAATATTGTAATTTAGGCTTCTGAACACGCCGTCAACATTAAGAATGGGACCGAAGAGTATGTGAATGCCACGAAGCTGAAATTCACATGCTGGCTGTCTTATTGCGCTTGAAGGCGTCATTGGCTTTGCTGAGGGTGTGTTTCGAGACGATAAGTACCTGCATTTTACCAGTGCACATCTTGCCGTTGACATGGTGCGTGTTCCTGTTTTTCAACCTTTGTCTGTTCATTCACCAGCTAAAGAATCATGCAATGGCACACGACTAACTAGCGCCGGATTCTCAGTCCAGGAATCATTTCCTTATTTTCCAACGCGGTCCAGGAAATTTAGCGGGTCATTCGGCCAGAAGAGCGTGTTCCATGCAAGTACAAGAAGGGGACGGACTCTAGGCTTCTATTTAGCCATACCGTACGTAGCAGAACGCCAATATAAATATTTAGCAGCCTGGCTTTTTGTTCATAACCATGAATAACGCCGCCTGAGCAACCAACATTATCTCGTTCTTCTTTGTCACTGCTCTTAAATGGCAATCTGGGGGCTTATATTCGCGCTATGATACACGCCAAGAAGAAGACTACAGATGCTGCGCCAGTGAGGCTAGCTTTGAACACGTCTTCATCAAATACCACAAGCTGCGGCCCGTGGCCTCTGCTCTAATGTCCACTCAAGCGGCAATGTCCACTTAAGCGGGACACACCGAGATAGAAAGCAACCAAAGGGTCGATAGAGTCGCTCGCGAGTACACTAACCGAGCACTCTTGAACGAAGACCCGGAGGACTTCTTGAGGGCAATTCCGACGTACTCCGACATTCTAAATTATTACAGAGGGACGATACTAAACTATCCTCTTCCCCACAACAAATTAAATCAACGAGAAGAAGTTTACTGGCGGAAGTGGGAGAGTGTGCTCTCAAGCGGCAACCCAATTCTCTAAAGAGGATTGGTCATCCATGCCCAGCGAGCGGCCAAACTCAGCGGTGCCCTGGAATAGGGGCGCCGTCCTCTGCAAAACGGAGGGAGAGATCTGCTTGAAGATGAAGACCCCTGTCTGACCGAAAGACCTTGTTAGAGCAATAAATTGTATCCTATCCTATCCTATCAAACGGCAAAGGCGCCTACAGAGCCACTTGGAACGGCACTCGTGTTTCAAAACTCGATCATGGCGGAACAAAGAGGTTCTGAATGCCAAAAGCATTATCTGGCCGTTCAGCTAGAATCAGATTATGGCACTAAATATATGAGAGATAGAGACTTTCTTCTAACGGAGAAGAGTCCATCGCAATCAACCGCCTGCGATAAGCGTGCCCGTAGAAGCACATGCTAAGGAAGTGGGCTGTCCGGCGTCCAGGCCGGACATTCGGCGGCGCGCGATCTTCTGTTCTGCGCATGCGCGAGAATACGAAAGCATTTGTTGGAATGGGCGTGAGAACAGTTAATATCCGCCATCTCTGGGACATCACACACACATGGCGCAGTCGGCTATACCAACCGTACGATAGCCTTCTTGCTACGTTTGTGAAGACCGGCCAAGTATTTTCGCCTTCATACTATTAGCGAAAACAACCTGCCCATCGCCACACCATTGCCATGTTGTTTATCAGCTGGGACCATGCAATGGAACAGCCCTTCAGGATACCGGTGTCAATGAAAAGACAGCAGACCCGCCCTAATGTTCCGGATATTCACGAATGGAAGAGGCGAGATTAATCCTGCGTGAAGCACACATCGGCAAACAACTAAACTAAAAACAGTTGAACATCGTCCGACATCTCCTTCGGCAATATATAAAGCTCTTCGCCGCCATGCCAGTGACCTAGGCCTCTACAAGGAAGCAAAACATGCCATCTATCTTGCCCCTGGAATAGTGCCGTATAGCCAACAACCGTACTGTAATGCTTCTGATGATAAAGAATCGAATGAACATTAATTTATTGGCACCGTTCAGTACACTATGCATGGAGTCGAAAATCGATAAACTCCGAAAAAGAGTTATCGATTGGCCATCCTCAAAACCCCTGGGCCTTTTCTAGAGTAGTGATTTCAAGAAATATAATTTACAGCACAGCAGCTTTCTGGTGCCTCTTGACATGACGACTGCGCACAGACCCACGGGCTTGAGGATTGCACATAGATATTCTTTTTAAGAGATCGCTGCTTTGATGCTTTACGAAGCATTCATTGAATAGCAAACCGGTGAGCTCTTAATCCGTTTTTCCAATGCGCTTTTTACTGATGTTTCCTTCTCTTTTTTATCGAATAAAAAAAATCACGGAAGTCATTTTTCCTTTACCTCGGGGGGTATGTTTTCTGCTAGGTTTCAGTCGAAGATGCTTTTGAGTCCAAGTCACTTTTAAAACACTCATTCTAAACGAATTGGTCACCTGTGTTTTTTCCCGTAACAAAAAATTACCAGCACGCAAATAATTTACCATTCCCCATGGTAAGTATGTTACCTGTTAAGTTGCATTCTGAGATGTTTGGAGACAAATTCTGCGTTTAAAAAGCTTTTACAAAACACAAGATCGCGCGTCGGCGAATCCCAGATGGCGACAAGTAGCGGTGCTGCCATTGCATTCGCGCCATGCGTGAAGTGAGACTAAATGCCCGCACTTAGCCCAGCCGCCAGATAACCTGTCGTTTTTCTATTTAGGCAAAATCATGCAGGTGATGTAGACGATGAAGCAGCGCCGCAAAGACAGGTGGTTGCCCCTCCATTAAGAACACTTCTAGTTTTAGGAGTGCCAGATTAATCCGACGCACTGGTTAGAGAACTCCTAGGGTTTTTTAATGCGAAAGCATTTCTTGGCTCATGAGTGGCGTCACCGGAAGCTGTGGACAGAGTGTGTCAGCACGAACTGAATAAAAATAATGGAGTCTACTTAGGGAGCAGATAACTCAGAAACGTATCTTCGAGGTATTTACTGAGGCATACGTGAGTAATTATGGGCATCAAAATTACAGTTGTACAATAAAATTTGTTGCAAAATAAAACCAGCTGTTAGTAGCATTCGTCTTTGTCGTGTCTTCCTCCCGTGCTCGTCTCTTTTGCGCTACATCTTTTTTCAAGTACAGTTGTACGCTTCCGGTAAATTTCCTCCGTGTTTGGTGTGCAGTCGTAGCGCCATCATGCGGCACTCACGGAAACCCCCTCGCAATGTACGGCACTGATTCAACAGATGGCGCGCACGTAGGCGAGATGACGGATGCAAGATGGCGGATGCGCATGAAGGAGGAAGGACGCGCAGTAACAGAAATGCTTTGTCATTACTGCATCTAAGCAGACATAAGTGCATCCCTGTAATTTTTCTTTTCATCCTTTTCACTATCATTCTCCTCTTTTTCATTCCTTCAAATCTCCTCTTTTTCATTCCTTGGCCCGGTGCAATGCGATCCCTCTATAGAAAGGCTGATGGCCGCATCAGTATCAACATCAGGAACAACTGACTCAGACCAAAATCTGTTTTGACTACTGCGGTGCAGGAGGTCTCGGCCTCAGGGCTGGCCCCGTCCTTACAACCGATTTACATCCACGCCACTTCAATCCTGCCGCCACTCTTCCCTCCGACGACATGACCTCGCTGTGACCACGGCTCGTCCGGCGGCTGGAGCTCATCACGCCTATTGCGCCGCAGTGGTTCCCATTGAAGCTGCGGCTGCAGTCTTATACCCGGCTTCCTCCAGTGTGTCATGTGGGACATAGTTCGCAGCCTACAACAGGCATCGTAATCTCTTCACCGCTGGTGCCAGAGCTTTCGCAAGCAAGAACGGCGATGTTTGTACTAACGGCGCTCTCGACGCTAGCAACGTTGCTGGGCGCAGTCTTGATTCTTATTCTGCTGCCAGTGCTCTTGCTGTTTGTGATCCTGCTGGTAGCAGTCATTGTTGCGGCGGTGGCGACGGCGCCTCTGGTTGTAATCGGTCCGTTGATACCCATCTTGTTGGCACTCTGGATTCTGGCCATCCGTGCATGACCGGTATGTGTTTGTGGACAGTGTGCGTGCAGTGAAGCCCATCAAGCAAGTGGAACATAATGATGCTTGTGCGTTTGAAGTGGGACTTAGAAAACGGTACAAGATCAGCTTTTTTTAATATGCTATAGTTCTTGAAGATTTGAAGTGAAAACTACTAGTGTGTACCATTTGCGAACAGCAGCGAACCGTGATCATCAGATCTTATAGCCTGCTTAGTGGACTACCCCGTGGTACCACGATGGCAATGTTTGGGTGTAAAAATCGTTCCAGACATTGAACTAACTTCTATGGTCTTACGAGTTATCCGCTGTATAGAGAGTATGTGACCTTAATACAGGTGTCGCATTCATGCAGCGCTGATGTGGGTAGAGTCGAAAGCAGGAGTTTACGGGTCGACGCGGGCAGTCGTGAAGAAAATTATTGTAACGCTGTCTGGGTACGCAGTCTCCTGAAATTGATAACAGCGGATATCGCATACATTTTCACGTGTATTTAGAAGCATTTTTGGCGATCCGCGTGCGTGCGGCATCAAATTATACTCTTTTTATTCACGTTCACTTCCCGCAAAGTGTTGACGTTGGTGACTTAATTTATTCAAAAAACATTTCGGGCTAAAAATAAATTTTCTTTCAGCCTTGCAGAACGCGTGGTCATTAACTTTACGTGTGTGCTATGACGGGATAAGAATCAAGAGAAATTAACATTTTCTCTACTGTCAGCTTAACAGCTTTGCATACTCTTCGAATTAAGTCTGAGGAGTTAAATACGGTCTTGACACAGGTTGAAGCCGGAATATTTACTCGGCTTATTTTTGTTTCTTTCTACTGGGATTAATAAACAAAATGCATTTTTTTCTGGTGCTGGCAATGTTTACAGAGCAATTCCTTACTCTGTCGCTGAAATGGACACTGCGGACAAACTGAAATTGACCTATACTGAATGATTTATCATGATTATCAGCCTGGCTACACCCTCTGCAGGGCAAAGGCCGCCTCCCCTCTATCTCTCCAATTAACCCTGGTCAGTGCCAACGGCCGCCATCCTATCCCTGCAAACTTCTTATTCTCACCAGCCCATATAACTTTCTGCCGAATTTTCTACGAAGAACACAACGGTGCAAGATCACCAACTCCCCCCTTTTGAACCACTGGCAGCCTTGATTTGTCATCGCGATACTGTCAGAAGGGCAGCTTACTTGTACAATTGGTGTGGCCGTGTAGAGAAATAAATTGCTCTTTCAAACTTCGTGAGCCATCTATTAACCGTGGCGTTCTATTAACGTTCCTCAGTAATTCTAAATCTTCCTTCGTCTTGCAGAACTGCCACGCAAACATGGTCTTTTATCGGTGTCACACAAGGCGTCATCATTCCACGCTTTTCTCACGTCAAATAATAATGCCCTACAGTCTCGGAAAGCAATAACAATTTGTGACTGGCAGCGAGGTGCTGGCACTCGTAAGAAAACACGTCTGTTTAGGGCAGGTAGTGATCGCAGATGCATACCACAAGCGTAAGATAACTAGACGAATAAGAATTGGATGCAGCCGCATTTAGCATGTACTCTCATATCACGACAGGCAGTTTCCCAATAACCCTCAAGAGAAAACTATATAAAAGCTGTACCTTACGGGTACTAACCTCGGGGCAGAAATGTGGAGGCTAACGAAAGGCTTCAGCTTAAGTTAAGGAAAACGCAGCGAGCTCTGGAAAGGAAAATGATAGGCGTAACGTTAAGAGACCGGAAGCGGGCAGAGTGGGTGAGGGAACAAACGCGGGTCAATGACATCCTAGTCGACATCAAGAGGAAGAAATGGGCTTGGGCAGGGCATGTAATGCGAAGGCAAGATAACCGCTGGTCCTTGAGGGTAACGCAGTGGATTCCAATAGAAAGCAAGCGTAGTAGAGGGCGGCAGAAAGTCAGATGAGCGGATGAGATTGAATAGTTTGCGGGATAAGGTGGCCGTGGCCGGCACAGGACAGGGTTAATTGGAGAGACAAGGGAGAGACCTTTGTCCTGCAGTTTGCATAGTCAGGCTGACGATGACTGGTTCGTAAATTAGATTTCGGTTGACAGAGTTTGCCACTGTGTGGACTTCAGAGGCAAAACAATCTTCTTACCACAGGTTAGTTTTTGGACGAGGAGAAAGTTTTCTTCGCGTGAAATCTACATTTCTTCTACCTTCTGGAATTAGCGGAAACACTTAATTACAGACATGAAACAGCGTCGTTGTCAGAAAAGTGGAGGTGTCTATGTGAAGGACCTTATCTCTGGTGGCTGTTATGCCCAGTCGATATTTTCTCATATTTACTGCTTGGCCACGTCGTAAGCAGTCAGCGCAGTTTCCTGCCCAGACTAAAGAACGCTGCCAACGATTTGCTAAAACAAGCCTTATTTACGTTTTAAGCACATACATATAGGCGAAGCAGCGGTGGCTCAAGGTCGCTACTTCCAGGGTGTGGCTTCGACCCAGTTTTTCCGTCGACACTTTTTATTTTAGATGCGAGTGCCTATTTTCCATGTTCGCGACACGTTCCGCAGAAGGAGTCCGTCCTGCTTCGTTAACGAAGGGTGTAACTGTCTCGTACCTTGTGTGCATGTAATTTTGTAGAAGACTTGGAAGCCCAGTGCAGTCTTTCGCGGTCTCTTTGGATGTTCAACATCCTCAAAGTCCTTGAGCTTTTATTCTGGCGCGTCGTACTTAACTAAACATGAGCACGGCTTTTGAACAGTTTTAGCAGCAAAGGAAGATAGGCAGTAGTGTGCTTTGTAATCCTGGAGCCTTTGGCGGTCAGGGTGCGGCTAAGACTCAGACTGAAGGGTAACTGCGCTGGAGGAACAAGAAGAAATAACGGAAAAATACAAAGAACCGGACGTTCAGACGCGGTCACATAAGCACACCGAGACAATACGCAGTTACCCTGGTGGCCTGCGCAATTGCACAGGAAGGCGAGAGCGCCGTTGCTCAGATATGTGCTCGCTTCACGAGTTCGGTCGGTATGAAAGCAACGGCAAATATTTGCCATGTTTCCGCTGTCGACCTGACTGGGAGGCTGGGCACATCTTTCGCAAGCATAAAACGGCCATTAAAGTCCTTTCGCAGCATTCTCAAGTTGCGCAAAGACAGTACCCGAAGAAAAACGGAGAGGCAAAAACAATGTAGAGTTCGTTCGCACTGAAAGTACAACGCGATTCGTAAGAATAATGGACTTCTCGGAATGATGTGGGTTCGGTTATTTTACAACCACAGCTGTTAAAGGCCAGTTTCTGAGTTTCGCGTTCTGGCTGTAGTACTACTACTGGCAGAAGTACTAGTAACATTAGTATTAGTAGCAGTAGTAGTAGTACCAGTAGTATTAGTCGCAGTAGCATTAACAGCTTTAGTAGCTGAATAATAGCAGTAGTAGAAGCAAGCTGTACTATTAGTAGTAGTAGTAATAATAGTAGCAGTAGTACAAGTAGTAGTACCTCTAGTAGCAGTAGCAGATACAGCTGCAGTAGTAACAGCAGCAGCAGTAGTAGCAATAACGCCAACGTTAGTTATATTAATAGTAGCAGTTATAGTAGTAGTAGAAATAATAGTAGCAAGTGTAGTTGTTGTAATAGAATCAATAGTGGGGAGCAGTACTAGTCGTAGCAGTAGGAGTAATAGTAGTAATAGTAGTAGTAGTAGTAGTAGTAGCAGCAGTTGTGGTAGTAGCACTATCAGCAGTATTAGTAGTATTAGAAGTAGTAGTAGTAGCAGCAGCATCAGCAGTAGTAGTAGTATTAGTAGTAGCTGTAGCAGCAGTAGTAGTAGTAGTAGTAGCAGCAGTTGTAGTAGTAGTAGTAGTAGTAGTAGTAGTAGTAGTAGTAGTAGTAGTAGTAGTAGTAGTAGTAGTAGCAGTAGTAGTAGTAGTAGTAGTAGTAGTAGTAGTAGTAGTAGTAGTATTAACTACTGGAAGTGTGGTTACCGTGGAAGGAGAAAGGTATGACGAGTGCGGAGGAAAGCGTAATCGGTGGGTGGCTACTGCCGAAACCATCCTGAGGGCAGTTACCGCGTTTGCAGGACGGTATCGCCAGAGGTGAGGAATCTGCAACCGGAGGGTGGTTACTGTGGAAGAGGAGTGTATGGCGCGAGCGTAAGAAGACGCCACAGGTGGGTGGTTGCCGCGAGAACCTTCTGAGGGGTGGGTACCGCGGAAGAAGGGTGCCGAGAACGCGGAGGAATGCCAACCGGAAGATGGTAACCGTAGAAGGAGGAGGGTATGGTGATGGCATAGCAAATCGTAACCAAAAGGTGGTCGCCGAGGAAGTGGGCAAGTATGGCGACCGCGTAATGTGCAATAAAAGGGTGGTTGCCACGGGAACCACCCGGTTTATAGTTACCCTGGAAGGAGGATGGCATGAAGACAGTATATGAATGCGTAACTGGAGTGTGGATACCTCGGGAACTGTCCGGAAACTGGTTACTGTGGAAGGAAGGGATAGAGTATGACGTGAGCGGAGGAATGTAGCACGGTTCATTTGCGGCGGCCCATGCGAAAAGCGCCGCGCGGGGTAAGGGTCTTCGATGAAGGCCGCGCGACCAGAGTGGTGGTCTCGGAGAGGACAGCTAGTCGAAAAAGAGCATGTGCGGAAAGCTAGAAAGAGCACTGTCGTATTATACAGGCGTTAAGTTGCTCTCGTAATCCCTATCTCAAGATATTGTGGAAGAGCAATACTTTAATAACTGTCACCAAATCTCGCGTTACGCCGTGAAAACCGTCCTGTAACATTTTTTCCTAGTAAATGTTAGGGGTGCCAGTCATACCACCAAAGAAACAAAAGGTCACAGGCTATGTCCTCTAGATTTGTTTTCTTTTATCAAGCAATGAATGAGCGCAAATCTCAGGCCTATATTTTGAGAGGCTGATCACTTCATCAAATCAGCGATATTTATTAAAGAGTGCCTCAGGCCTGCTCAATTGTAGAAAAATGCCTTGCACAAATTGCAGATGTCCCCTTCTTGAAGCGTCTTCGAGTATACGAGAAGGAAGAGAATAAGAATATATATGAACCTCTTGAGATAAACCTGGATGAGTCTTCTCCTGTTTGGATCTGCACCAGGCCCTGGCCAATCCCCCACAGGGGGTATGTGCCATCGCTTTTAAAGCAACAACAAGAACAACGAAAGACGAAGTACCTCTTCTTCTACATGGACATCGGAACCTTGCAATGAGGAAATAATCAGAGGCACAAAGTTTGCAGACAGAAAAAAAAGACCACGTGCTCATAGCCTTGATACTCCGTGATCTTCTCGGAAAGGATGCTATGTCCGTGTCACTTCTTACGTATTGTCTCTGTTGGCGCTTCTTTTCTTAGTAACATGCACCAACTAGCCCAGCAAAAAGTTCTACTAGGATGCTATGTCATTGAGTATAATGGCGCAAAATTATCATGAATGAGTGTTACGAAATATAAAAATGACTTTCAAGCAGTGTAATGAAGCTAACATTTATGGATCCGAGGAAATTCCTTGTAGTGAACTACTTTATTAGGCAACAGAATTTGTTATTTTTGATCATTTCTTGAAGGATTTTGTTTTTGTTTTGATGCTCTTTTGGCCACTAGCATTAAAAATACCGCACGAGAAATTGTGTGGGCATGGGATAGGATAATTGCAATAATAATTCCTTTAGGTTCGATATTCTTTTTTCATGTGCTGGCCTGTTAAAACTGCCAGCCGGAGTAATGCACATCCCTGGTGAAACATTAGCTTCGGTGACTCCCACAATTGTGTATGGTTCACGTGGAACCCGCATAGAACACACAGAGTCTATACGAACTATACGCATGGTGGATACGGAAAAGTCGAATTACTTACGTACTCCATATGACGTCACAAGTGTTTTCAAAATCAATGGAGTTCAGGCTGCCAACCTCCAAAAGACTGTTGATGGATGTTTACAGACCGTGCTGTGAGCTCCTGAACTTTGCCGTGATCTTCCTACCGTGGGAAAAGCAGAGGCTGATAGCTAGAAGTCTTCAGGTGTGTTTGGACGTGCCGCAAGCAACTGCTGGCTCTCTGGTGATTGCAGAGGCACAGCAGTCTCCCCTGCAAGTCTTGAGAGAAATTGAGACTTGGCGAGAGATTTTTCGTCTAAAATCCCAACATGAAGTGAGAGACAGAGAGAGAGAGAAATAAACTTTATTTGGTCCATTAAGTGTTTAGCCTTCGGGCTTCGTCTGTATCGCTACAGACTCTTGACCTTCAAAGCAGGGTTGGGCCCCTAGTCCAAGGCTCCACTGAGTCGCGCTGCTTCGCTTGCGCGCGGCACCATTGCCCTTTGGGCGGCGAGCTCGAAGCTGGTGAGCCGGCTCTCCCACTGCTCCGCACTCGTGGTTTTGTGTTGGTGGAACGTGTAGTTTCGCTTGCACTCCCAGGTTATATGGTAAAGCGTGGGGGCAGGAGAATTAGATACTCACCGCCACATGAGGGCCTAACACAACAAGAAGCAGCTAGTTGGCGGAGGCTGCAAACGGGAACATTCTTCAACCTACATATACTTAGCAAGGTGTATCCTAAACAGTATAGGAACACATGCCCGTGGTGCGGGACAACCCGAACATGAAAAACACCATTTAGCTTCCGCGCTAAAGGATCGTGATGGAACCGAAATTCATCGCATGTTTCTAGAACCCCGGAAGCATCTTGTAAATTATGAGTGTTGGACGGGAGATATACCGTACCACCATGGCTCCTGTTGACCCCTAAAATTGATTTGTCTGTCGAAGGGATAATTAGAAGACGCGACATGATGGTACTCGCTGCTAACCGGTAAGCCAAGTACCAAATAAACATTCGGTATCCTGGACACATTCATGTCTATACTGATGGCTCATATCTTAAATATTCATCGACATCTGCATTGGTAATCCCAGAGCTGATTAAACGATGAGCAGTTAAACTTGCTCAGGGAACATGTCAGTGACACCTGAAATATATGCACTTTATTTGGCACTACATTTCAGAGTATCCGTAGGAAATCCACGTAGGTGGGTGATATTCAGTGACTCGCAGGCTGCATTAAAATCCCTCGACAGCCTGAGTTCTTCAACGTGAAAGAGTAGTTCGGTTTACGAAACGCTTACAGTACTCTCCAAGGCATCGGAGATGCAGCATTTAGTAGTCTTTCAACATATACTTGCGCATAGCTTTATCCAGGGAAAGACTGAAGCAGATGCAGCTGCCAAGCAAGCTCATGCTAACGCTTCATCTTCTGGCCTGTCATTATTCGAATGCCGGCATTAAAGGGACATGCGAGTCTGTATGAGCGAAAAATGTGGTTCCCGTGAAATTAAATAACTTCTTATCTTTTATCGAATTGACCCCAACTCATGATTTACAATCCCAACATCACAGAACAGAAGTCTAGAAACTGTCATCCATCGCTTACGACTGCGAACTGCCCACACGAATTATTTCCTATATAGGACTGGGCATGCACACAATCCACGATGTGCATGTGGTCATGGAGATGAGGATGCACATCATCTCCTACTGGGTTGCCCTGAGGATGTCAGTTTTTGAACACGACTGAAAACTTTCAGTCTTCAAAAGGTGCTAGGTTCATGGCCGACGCATGCACAGCAGAAACGGGCGATCATAGCACTGAAATCTTTACTCGAGTACAGTGGCATCCTCGGGAAGTATTGGATATTGCTGATGTAAATTCTGTGATTGTTCGCCTCGGCATGTGCTGTCCAATCATCATTTATATCCAATATAACTTTATATCATGTATATATCATGCCACATATCATTGCTGATATCTGATATCACGTATTATCTACATGTGTTTCTATCATCAGTGTGATGTATGGGATATCGTTATTATTGCTGTTAACTAATGTCCTGGTATTCATATCTATGTGTTTCTATTATGTAGTTGACCTCTCTGCCTTTCCGTTTGTCTTTCTCTCTCTCTTCTATTATGTATCTGATGTGAGAGATATCGTTATTGTTAGAGCTCATTGTTTCTTTCTCAATTCTTTAATTTGTGGTTCTTGTATCATTTATTGTGGTTACTAAGTATCATAGGTTATAGTAATCCTCATTTTATGTCACTAGGTAACATCATTACCTGTAGTTTATTTTTCTATTTTATGTTAGCTTTTCTGCCGGCTCCATTGTATTATTTGTCTCGTGGATTGTGTGTGTTGTAATTGTGCTTTGTTGAGTGTTATGTCGCCAGTTCAAGTGTTTTTTTTTTCAGTTATGTGCAAAGGAGTAACCGGCGTCATAATCAGGCACCAGCATATCTTTTTATATCCATGTTAATAAAAAATGCGCCTATTGTCTTTGTGGCAGCAAGGTTAACAGTGCGCTGTTTCTTCGTTTCTTATTTCTTTCATGACGTGTAGCACCTCTTGTCTATCGCCGCTGATAATATAAATCCGCGAGTGGTTGGACAACACTGATAGGTATCCGCAATAGTCGTGTCCGCTAGGATACGATGTACTGTAGGTCTAATGGAACTGATATTGTTTTGCAGATAAAAATAGGACGCAAGATGTAATTTGGAAAGAAAAAAAATGACGGATGATTTAGCTATGTTAAGACAGATGCAAATTAGGTCCGCTAGAATTTCGGTTTTCATTCTTCCCTTGGTCATTCTCTGCTTTAAATTATAGGTCTCCAGAAGTTCTCATACCACTCCTGGCGCATTGGTGTAGCCGGTTAAGCGGTGTACCACTGCCCTGGGATGGCAGGTGCTGCCACCGGTGGGACTTGTTAACCTCTGGCGATCAACCAACAATTCAACTTCCACCTACCTGGGTGGGCAGTTTGCTCACATTCTGGTGGACAGGCTGTGATGACGTCACAAGGTCACGTCATCTAGGTGGGCCAGCTCTTCAAGGTTGCAGAGGGACCGGACAAACACCATGAAATCAGTGAGCGGGGGCTCTGGTGTTAGTGCACTAAAATCCCCAGAAGAGCAACCTAGCTGGCGGGTGGTCCAACTAGGTTCCGTGACCTTGTGGTGTCATCACAACTTTCCCGCACATAGGGACCGCATAGACAATGGCTAAGCGACTGAGAGGAAGCTCTAGTGCTACAGCACGAAAAATTTGGTTCTTTCCTAGATACGAACTGTGGAAAGCTTAATGAATGCCGTTTATGAGGCTCTTTCCTAGAGTAGATCTGTACTTCGCTACGACTCAAGGCATCCACTGACATGAATGCCGGACATTGGGGATTGTGAACGAATGCGAAGCGCTGAAGTACCCCCCATGTAGATGCTCTTCTATAAGATAGGCGAACCCTACTCTCCGTGAATGCATTTCTGCTAGGAATTCTCAGGATGGGGTGTTGCTATGCTGTCTGAATCTTGTGTCCAGTAAGTTCCCGTTTCTAAATTTTACTGTCCACTCTACAAAGTGTATGTTGGGTTTCAGGCCGCGCTAATGAATTGCTGACAACGCAGCGAGCTATGGAAAGGAAAATGATAGGTGTAATGATAATAGACAGGAAGAGAACAGAGTGGGTTAGCGAACGAGCACTGGTTGTTAACATCCTGTACGAAATAAAGAAGAAATAGGCTTGGGAAGGGCATGTAATGCGAAGGTAAGATAGCCGAGGGTCGTAAAGAGTAACGGACTGGATACCAAGAGATGGCAATCGTAGCAGGGGTCGGCAGAAAGTTAGGTAGGCGGATGAGATTAAGAAGTTAGTGGGGACAAGGTAGCCGCTGCTGGCACAGAACAGGGTTAAAGGAGAGATGAGGGAAAGGCCCTAGTCCTGCAGTGCGCCTAGCCACGGTGCTGCTGATGATGATGATGAAGGCATTGCTGACTTTGCACAGATCTTTAAGTCCCATGAAAAACATTTTTTAAGGCTAGAAAACTAATATGACCTCTCATCTAATATCCGCAACAAGGTGTATGCTTGATTATTTTTGATGTTACTATCAAGATAAATACCTTGTTTTGTCTCATTAGCGGTATCGATTTAAATGCTGTTTCTCCTATCGTTTTCGTCATCACTGAGTATGGTCGCTGCGGAGAGATTGCCTTTCTCTTGCAGCACAACAACGGAGAAAACCGGGAACACATGCACTTTGTTCAGAACCCTCCTGCCTGCCTATAGATTACCGCTGATGGGATTACGCTACATGAAGCGGCTCGTTTCGGTAGCGTGGTGATGTTACGGTACACAGTCGCGAGGCGAAGAGGACGTCGCTCTGTCGCTGTGATGTTGATGACGACGAGGACGCTGCAGCTAAAAGCTGAGGTTGAGGTTGTTGCAGCTACTGGTGTGGTTAGTCCTGCAGATTCTTCCGGCAATTGCTTCACCGTAGCGACATTAAAATGCTGATTGTGGTCTACAAAGCAGGCACATACCTGACACCTGGCTTACCTGCATGACTATAAACACAATCACGTATAAGAGACGACAGTCAACTCCAGCTGTAACGTGCTTGCGTGACTTGGCTTTTGTGTGCCTTTTGACTGCGGCCTGTCGCACCTGCTGCAGAGCTAAGCCCCATATTAATATGGTCACGTAGCTGCACATGGGCTACAAGAGACACTGTAGTCATGGGCTTTTAACTAATTTCCACCACCTAAGCTTCTTTCTCATGTATTGGGTCCGCATAACATGCTTGTGGCTTTTGCGTATCGACTCCTTCGTCGAAATGCGGCCGTCCAGGCCGGGAGTCGATCGCACCACCTTTTTTGGGGTCAGCAACCGAACACCTCAGCCAGTAGGCCACCGCGGCGTGTCTCGCTTAAAATAGCCAAGACAATTCAACTCGATTCAATTCATTGATTTCACCATATGCATTTGGGCAGAAAAACTGCTTGAGACAGCTTGACTGGGCCACGAAACCGCAGCAATGTAGGACAACATGAAGATGCAAACACCAGGAAAAAAAACAAATATAGCGACGAAACTGGCATGTTCATACATGAGGACACGCAATATAAAGCAAGTAGCTAGACAACTAATTAGTATTGGAACCGTGCAATCAGTGATCAGTAAGCATGTCATTAGATGTTCAGTGTACATTACAGAGGCATGAGAGACACCCCTTGAAATTTCAATATTTCAACTGGGGTCCTTCAATAAGAGCCGCTCATCTCGTTAATTAGGGGCTTTTGAGTGCTTTCTTTATTTCGACGTGGAGAACGAAACGAAAGCTTGAGGGGACATTTAAGCTCCGCGTTTAGGGTATAGTACTATGACGTTAATGGGTTAATGCCAATACACGTGCAATTGGTGCTTCTATTCTTGGCATTCATAGATCGCAGGGAGTCTTCATAGCAGTCCTAATTCAGTAGTGCAGCCGTTAAGCGACGCGCCGCTGCTCCGGCAGGTGGCGGTTTCAAACACAGCCGTGGGTGGGGCATGTCATGCACAGCTTGCTCTTCCCCAGCAACCTTTCCCTACCAATCATATTAATTTAACTGCCAGCTGCCATGATGGGAAGTTTCCTCGCAATCCGGTGAGCAGGTTGTGATGAAGTCACAACCACGCCGCCGTCGCCGACAACGACGCCAGGTCTCCAGCTAAACGACACCCTTAACTCTCTCACGTTAAAATATCTCAGTGTGATTGCATCGCAGAATTTCCACGGCGCTCACATCGGGATTGGCCGCACGCAGTGTAAGTCCAAGGCTACAGAGCTCCTAATATTACCAGTGAACGTGTCCGGTATATCATTTATCAAAAGTATGACGTCTACATGGGCACAAAAGGAGCTGTGGTAAAACTCTGGTCCCTCTCTGGTCCCAAGTCTCTCACAGCGCTCATACATTTTAGGAGCTGTTTTTAAAGAGCAAAATCAGAAAAGAGTTTAGAACCTTAGCCATCTGCTGCGCAAGCCCCATCACATGGCCTGCAGCAATGTTTTCTTTTTATTTTGTGTTTTTGTTTACCTTTAGTGTCCATACGGATAGTACAGAGGGGTAAGGGAAGAAGACACAGTAAGAAGAATATCAATCCCTCATGACTGGGGCAAGACTGTAATAAAATATATACCCTGCCTAAACAAATTTCATCGAAGCTTCATTAAAAGGAAGAAAGGTTTGTTCCTATTATAAGGGAATCAGTTTAAAATAAATTTTCCGTCAAGCATGCATGGTGGTTCGGACTTTTCACAACGATAACACAGGGATTGGCACACTTACTGTTGGCGCCTAATTATCCTCCACACTGGAAATAGCTTTTCTTTCAAATGTTTTGCTTGAATTATTGAATGATGTAGTAATATATGTTATATTCTCAGTATGGTGCTTGCACTTACGCGCTATTTTTACAGCTCTCCCTTGGCAACACCTCAGCAAGCCGGTACTGGCTCTAATTTGCGTCATGAGTTCTAATCAACTCATTCATAATGATAAGGATTTCACTCAAAGCGCACTTCCCACTGCGCACGTTTCTGTTGAGTGCGTAGCTGACAAGGAACTCTGTACGATAGACAGACTGGTATACAGTTCACCTACGGCAGGCAAAACAATCAGTGGGACATACTGAGACAATGTTGACGCTAAACGTCGGAAAACGCGAGTCAATATCACCAGAAGTCAGATGGAGCAAGGAACATAGGCAATTTTCTGGAATAAGTTCACAGTGGGAGCAAGGCAGGAATAATCTGGTGTGATGCAAGAGGCCTTTGTCGGACTGGGGCCCATATCGAGCGCTGTGATGATGGTGATGAAGTATGGTGCGCCGAAAGTGAGAAAGCGTGTTTGTCTGCTTCTGAAAACAGGAGCAACTTTATTATTGACAGCTTGGTGACTTTAAAGACACGCCGTAGCGCAATTAGCCTTCATGGCTATGCCAAGCTACGTAGTAAAGAAAGTGAAATTTAATTCACGCATCATTTATGAGTGTGATGAGATAAGCCACCGCCAAAACGCTTGCAAGCTTGCACAACTTTTGCTCCTGCAATACCCAGCAGCGCTGTTACTTTTGTAGCCTTTTTGCCGAAAGCGAGAATAAACAACAATGCGGCGTAAAATGGCATCTGTATAGAAAGTGGCAAATGTAAAGATTTTTCACGTCTGCTTGACTCATTTTCGTTCCGTTTTCTCAGCGGAAAGCAATAATCCCGGTATCTGGTTCGGAGTTGGTATCGGCTATGTAGCTAACGTTGGAAAAATATTCAGACAAGGATATGTGACTGCCTTCGAGAAGAGTTCTGGTCTCTCCTATGGTCCTGCTGTCGGCTACGGGACTAGCCTTGGTAAAGGCTCCAGTCTGGGCTATAGATTTAACGCCGGTAAGACGTCTGGTATCGGGTATGAGGCTGGTACTGGCAAGTATTCCGGACTTGGCTACGGTGATAACTTCGTCAAGGCTTCGAGCCTTGGCTATGGTTCTACACTCCGATATGATGCTGGCCTCGGAAAAGTCTCCGGTTTTAGCTATGGAACTAGCATCGACGAGTCTTCCGGATTCGGCTATAGTGGCAACTTCGGCCTTAGTTGCGCTGCGGATCTTAGATACACTGCAGGCTTTGGCAACGCTTCTGGTCTCGGCTGTGGTGCTGACTTCAGCAAGGGTTGTGACCTTGGTTATGACGCTAATTTCGGCTACGGGGCTGGCCTCGGCAAGACCTCAGGTCTATGGTATGGACTTAAGGTGGAGAAGACGTCTGGGCTTGGCTACGGGGCTGGGTTTGGCAAGACTTCTGGCTTCAATTATGGAGGTAGCTTCTGCACGGCTTTTGGACTTGGTTATGACACTTATTTAAGATATGGGGCTGGCTCTGCCAAGGCTTCTGGCCCACGGTATGGCTCTGCCCTCGGAAAGACTTCCGGCTTTGGTTCTAGTCTTGGACTGGGGCTCAGTGGCGGCATTTGCCAAGGCTACAGGACCCAGTTACAGCAGTGTTCTTGGTTACAGTGCCGGCTTAAGCAAAACTTGTCACCTTATTTATGGCATTGGCCCGAGCAAGATGGCTGGCTTTGGCTACGTGTTCGGCATCGACCAGAGTTCCGGCTTGGGATATGGTGCTGGTCAATGTTACGGGAATAGTCTCGGGAACCCATCAGGTCTTGGCTTCGGATATGGCTTTGGCAAGGCCTCCAGCGTAGGTTATGACACTGGCATCTACGCCGCCAATGCTGGCTATTACCCTGGGTCTGGTTTCGGCTAAGTAGTCTCTGCAGGATTCAGAAAGTTCGGCTGTGGTGCCAAGCGATGGTGTGTAACTGTTATGGCTAAGCTGCCAACATGGTCAAGGCTCTCGATGTCAATGTTGGTTTAGTGGTAGTTTAAAATAAGAAAGTAAGTGCCGAAAATTGTAAGGGCGTGGCACCTTGAAAAAAGGAGGGTACGCACCGTGCTCGTGGCTCTTGTGCTTTCAACTAATTGTATTTTATGAGATTAATAATAAATCAATGCACGCCAGCTACTCCAGTACGGTTCGCCAGGGGTGAAAATAATAGCACTACGGCTGCATACGTAAAAATTACACAGCACACTTAAGACTACCTACGTGCTATGAATGCGAAAGCATGCACGCGTGGTGCTCGGCTGCGGCGATGGCGAGCTCCATTAATGCAGTGGCAAGCGAAGCTGATGTGTTCGCGCCGCCCGAATGGAAGTTGATGAAGACGGTGATATGCAACTCAGCGCGAGAGGCTGGCAATTTAGTATGCGCGGTCTTGTGCAGTAGCAATAAAGAGAACAAATGCGGTGATAGCGCACTGCTGGGATGAAGTGGCCACGAAGTTGATCTGTTCGCGTCGACCTGGGTTCGTAACCCACTTTGGAGAGAAGTTTGATTTAAGAACTGTATATTTATTTCTTTTCTGATGTCGTCACATGGGTTCTCGGACCGTCTGGCGTGGACAGGGCCGGATTTTCCGCCTCATTATTTTTATAATTATTTCGCATCAACAAGCGGCCATAGAAAATATTTCTTCTTGTCCCATCGCATCTCCCAAAGTTTTTTTATTGTTACAGCATTGGGAATTCAAAAGTGAAACAAAGACAAGAACTGAAGTGATCCAATTTGGTTTTAAGAAATTTTGTTTTGGCTATGCGAGCCAGTCTTCCAAAACAAAGCATGATAACATACTGTTCTCGTTGCTGCAGATTTCGCGCATAAATATGTTGACATTCTTGGCATAGTGATCATTTCTTTCTTAATTTATTTTTTCAGAAAACACGCAATGGCTAGCCTGCGTAGATTCGTACCAGCTTATCTCTCAGCCAGCAGAAAAAAGCAATGAGTGCAAATCTGTTTCATTACCAAAGCAACACACTTAAGTAAAATATTTATGTGCTTAATGAGCGAATGTTTTTCTTTGAGAAAAAATGCTCTTTTTAAAATTTCGGACTGGCAATGTCACGTAATTTGTGCCAGAATCATTTCATCGGTGCCAAGTTTGTCTATCATGCTGGTATATTTCGAAATAAAAGCCGACTGCATCTCATTGCGTCCTGTGAATATTTGTAGACTTAGCTAGAGTTTTCAATGTGCGGAGAGTTACAGCTCTGAATGAAAGCCAGAGAACATCTCAGACTGTGACTGTTTCCAGCAGAATCCCCTCTTCAAACGCAATCATTTGTGTTTGCTATGTGCACCCAGCGGCACCTAACGCAATCATCTATGAGTCAAATGAAAAAAAGTTCAATATTAAGTTCTTGAGTAGCGGAGTTACTCAGCTGGCCAGAAAAAAAATGTCATTGTAGAGTTGTCCATGATCTAGAATGAAACGATATCCACGAATACCGGGCAAGTTACCTTCAGATGTTTGTTCATTGCCAGCACATTTATTTTAAACCTCTGTGTCAACGTTCTAGGTCAAAATTTTTGAATAACAGAAAACTGCAAGGTCCTTGTATATAAAGAAATTAATGGTCCATTCTTCCTATATGTAGTAAAATCTTCCTATTACAGTGCTTCCATCGCTCGCATTGAGACTGCCATAGAAAACCAATGGGAACCCTGTTGAAGATTGCAAAAACGTTAATAGCAAAACAATACAAGTCTGCCGACGGGAGATCTGCTGATATATTGATTGTTATAGTGAAATATTGCGTAATATGAAAAAATTGCGTTCGTAAACTCTTCCCTGTTGACAAATGCTTTAGTCCATAGCTTTTGGAAGCCATCTTGGAGGCTTATTCAATGTAATGACGCGATACATGGGACTGGAGCAAATTGAAAGAGTTCTCATAAGAAATATTCATCTCAGCATCGTGCAGGAACTGAAGGGGCTAATCGAGGTGAGATCTGGCGGTTATAAGATACTGGAGTAACAAACTGGCCTAGATCTCGACCGACAGCGGACAGAACTTTTGTAGGAGCGAGGGAACGAGTCAGTAGTATTTGTAAATTCGCTGTAAAGAAGGATTTCGCTTCAAATGACATGCTTCGCTTTAACCGATGAAGGCGTGAATGGTATCCGGACGATGAATGACAGCTTTAGCAATAAAGTCGATTAATGTAAACGGCATGCTGGGTTTAACGTACCGAAGCGACTCATGGTCTATGAGGGACGCTGCAGTGGCGGCCGCGAGATTAATTTAGATAGCTTGTGGCTTTAAACGTGCGCTCACATCGCACTGTACAAAGGCGCTTTTGCATTTGGCCTCCATCTATATGCGGCCACCGTGGCCGGGATTCGATCGCGTGGCCTTGGGTCAGCAGCCGAACGCCAACGCTACTGAGCCACTGCGCCTTTTAATAACTTAATGTGCATTTGAAGTTGCTGGAACAGCAGCAGCCAGGCAGTATAAGTTGCAAGCTCCTGCAAAAACAAAACTTATTGTTAATAAACACCAGAGGGTGAAATTCCCTAACCACACAGAAAATGCAAAATGGGCAAAACTGTCATTACTTACCGATAAATGTGCGGTAACCGAAACAAAAAGTCATAATATGAAGAATATTGAGCAAGCACTGTAGCGCGGAGAAACCCTCATGTCCAACATTCTTGGACAAAAATTTTGAATATTAGTGAACTCTAAGGTACTGTTATAGAAATATATATTCTTCCGATAGGTTCCAAAATCTCCTTTTTTTCGCTCGCATGGAGCAGTTAAGACTCCTATAGAAAACCAATGGGGAACGCTTTCGACGGTAGCAAAGGTGTTAATAGCAATAAAGTTGAAACCTGCCGACGGAAGATCTGCGGATATATTGATTGTTATAGTAAAATCTTACAATATACGAAAAAAAATTGTCCTCATAAACTCTTTCCCATTCAAACATGTTTTTGTCCAGAATTGTTGGGAATGCAGAAAAGAGAAAGACGCGGTTGCGAGCAAGACATACCTAGTATAGCATGAAAACACTGAGAGCTCTCTGTATTAGGCGAAGAATTTATACCGTAGCCAAAATAACCATGCCATGGTTGGAAACGTGGCTGTGACGTTATAAAGATCTGGAGTATAATTAAAGAGTAAATAAGAAAAGCTTTACATAGAATGTAGAGAGCGAACAGTGGCAGGGGAGATAGAGTAGCTGCTGGTCTTTCGAAGGACGGCGGGTACATTGTCCTAGGAACACTGTGCGCAGATATTGCGTTCGTGGCCTAGTATGCTAATACGATGTGGCATCGAGCGCACCAGAAGCATGGAAGACGAATGAGGTAGTATTATTCCACAAGGATTGTTATGACAAGTGTGAACCGAGCGCCTCAGTAAATCAGGTTGTACATGTCTAGGAACCTAAAGTTTTGAAATAATAAAGCACGCGTGCCTTTTTTGCTGTCGGGCTCAGGACGAAACAGAGGTGATGGTTTATTCAACACAGTGCTTATAACGGCTGCTTGGAAGCCTAGTAGGGGTGTAGGCCGCCTAATGATTGTGACGACGGTAATGTTGAAAAGTTTAAAAAAAGAGAGCGGTCAACTTACTGTCACGTAACGCCGATAGTTGGGCGAGTTGATTGAAGTTCATATTTAAAAAAAACTCAAACAACTGTCGTTTCTTCCTGTGTTTTCCCCGTCAGTTGTTTGCGCATTTTCAAATATTAACTTACTATCCTTTTAGTGCAAGAGCTTTACGACCTGAAGTGTTGATACGACTTTAGAAACATCAGACATCAATTTGTCATAACATCATCAGTAATGCAGGCATTCTTTATCGAGCTGTGGATGAAGTATTCGTAAATATGGCAGTAAGATCTGCCAAAACTATTCAGTGAGTTTTTGTTTTCATGATGGAAGTAAAAATTATCAGTTAAAATGGTTAAGCGACACAATATCTCTCCTCTTGTTCAGGGAATGTTAACCACAGGTGCTCAGAAGATAAGACTCGGAGGAACAATATGTCACAGCACTTTGAAAGCGTTTTTGTTTTGCGTCGAAATTGTTTTGCCGTATATCTCGTAGAAGGATTTGGATTGTAGGATTCAAGCCTTTAATGGGAAAGACGAACCGATTTTAATAAATCAAACAGGAAGATAGCGCAAGTAAACTAGAATGCCTAATAAGGAAAAACAATCTACCTTATTTAGTGAGAAAATCATAGTAAGGAAGAAGATTCTATAATCAGATTTTTTCTATACGAAGTATTGACAGCAGAGCTGGGATATGAAAAAGAAACTGGCACGAGATAAGGACTAGGTAGGCATGCACATTGCAAGTGCTGCCATGTTTTTAGAAAACGTTACCCAATATGTCTGGAAAAAATGTATAGTAGATAATCGAGATAAGCCAATATACTCACCCTGGGGCCCATGCTTGGATGCTATGCATTGAAAAAAGAAATATATATATATATATATATATATATATATATATATATATATATATATATATATATATATGCAATCATTTGAGAGTCTCTGAGGCAAAGAACTGGACGGGAGAAGCCGGAACATCCTCGCACACCCCTGGATTCCGCTCACTGAACCCTTGAATGGGTGATACCACAGAATAGGGCGGGTTCCCAAAGATTCCTCGTTCCCCAACCACCATTGTAGGCACCGGTCAACACATTTCGATCACATTAACATATTGGTTAGTGAGTTTATCGGCATTCGAATAAATCTTTAAAATTGAAAAGCACTTGCCGGTACATATTTTTTTCCTTATTTTAGTTTACTCGAAAAGTTCCTCTGTTATGGTAATTATTGCCTCGGAATAGCAGCGACTGTCTTCTGGCATTCGGGGAAATTTTGTCGCAAATATCTTAGTTAACGACACCTTGCGACAAGCTTTACGACAAAGGGCGAAAGGATGGCTTAAAAAGTATCACACCTTGCCTTCTAGCGTCGCCTCCTCCCCAAACAGGCTCAAGGTCGGTCACATTTACGTCCAGTGACATCTGACTTCCAATAAAAAAAAACTACTGCCACGGATTTTTCGTCAGGGACTAATCTGTTGCTGGACCGTTTGCCAGAAGACGTCTTTGCATGACAGCTTAAGAAACCAGAATGCCAGAGAGAGATGTGTCGAAGAGGTGGTGCATTTGCTACTCCTCGGCATTACTACCATACCTGTACTCTGGCTATGAAGCGGGGCAATACTGCGGAATGAAATATTACGAGGGAACTAAACTAGTGTACCAGCCTGCCGTATTAATACCAAGTGCAAGTAATAAAACCGAAGAATAATGTGGAACAGTCTCAACCCCTGGAGACTTAGGAGGTGTCGTTTCCTCTGACGGTGTTGTGCACGGGTACATCACGATTTTTTCCCGTGGCCTTTCCGATGTTCTTCGACTTGAAAAGAATGTGATAGGATGTGATCTTGGATACAAAAGATAAAAAACACACTTTAGTAGATTGCATCAAGTTATAGAAAGGCAAGAAATGCGTTGGCCGCTTGTTGGGTATTTTTTTTAGCGGCACAACATATTTGCTCTTCAGTAGACCATAGCTTCGAACTTCATCATCATCATCATCATCATCACCACCACCAGCCTTACTACACCCACTGCAGGGCAAAAGCCTCTCCCATGCCTCTCCAATTGACCCTGTCCCTTGCCAGCTGCATCCACCCTTTGCCTGCAAACTTCTTAATCTCGTCCGCCCGCCTAACCTTCTGCCGCCCCCTGCTACGCTTACTTTCTCTTGGAATCCACTCACTCCGTTACCCTTAAGGACCAGAGGTTATCTTGCCTTCACATTACATGCCCTGGCCAAGCCCATTTCTTTCTCTTGATTTCTACCAGGATGCCATTAACCCGCATTTGTTCCCTCATCCACTCTGCCCGCTTCTGGTCTCTTAACGTTACACCTATCATTTTTCTTACCTAACTTAAAGGCGAATTAATGAAACCCGAGAAGCTCCAAACATACCGCATCACAGGAAATCAAGGTTTTGTTCGCCCTCGTATTTCTGAAAAATGCAACAAAAACAATAATTGCACCCAATATCGCAGTCCAAAATTTTCAGAAAAAAAACACTCTCACCAGGCAAACACTTATAGGTGATGCATTTTTGACAGTGTCTAGGGATTTGGCAACGTTCATCTGCACTGAAACGTTTAGAGAGCGCAATATTGGCAAAAACACTGCAATCTCATCGCCGCCTAAGGACGCAGAAAGGAATAGGTGTTCCGAATAATTCTGGAAGTGAGATTTACACAGTATGCGATTAAATTTCAAGCACTCTTCTCTGGCTACAAGGACAATACATTTATTCACCAATGTCCTGTCCTGTTTTATCAACTCTGAACGGCGAATGTACATAGGCCTTATGGGCTACGACCCAGGCAGGCCTGGATAACATTCTTGTTACCTTCGAAGGAAGGCGTGGTTTTTCTTGCTGCGTCCAGACCATGCTGGGGACATCTATAGTGCACATTTCTAGTTGACCTCAATACCACTTATAATTCTAATTCCGGCTATTCTGCAAAAAGCCCCAAGGTGACACTCATGAACGCAAAGCCTCCGAAATGGTACGGAATATATTTTCACTGCGCTGGTCTTCAAAACAACAACGACTTCGACACTCAATTTGCCAACAGTACTTGCCACTTAGTTCGCTCGACAACCTGCAACTTCTGTGGGAGCGGTAGCAAGTAATGAAGTCTGTCTATAGGGAGAGGCCTCCAGCGTATACTGTGGTCGTGATACGGCCTTCCATCAATGCTACAGCGGCGACGATTGTGCGGTGACCTCCAGGTTGCCTTACGTATATAGGACGCCGCGGCGTTCTCCCTTCATGGCGCCACTCCTAAGTTTCTCGGAACCCGCGGCGGTTCGTTGAAGCGACGACAAGCCCAGCAGAGGTCGGGTGGCATAGTCAAGAACAGCATTCGCACGTGGCCCCACTGCAGTATACGCCAGTGCATGCGTCGGGCGTCACCCTGTCGCCGGTCAAGTAGTACCGTTCACTCACTTTCCCCCTCCGCAGGCGCCAAAAAGAATGAGGGGTAGGAAAGCAAAAACAACAGCGTCTAGACAGAAAAAGCCAGAAATCACTTTCTCCGACGACTCACCGTCGCTCGCGGCGGGAGGAAAGAGGTTAAGCACGCGCTGAGGTGGCCTCCATAGTAGTGGTCTTCGCGGTTGTCGCTGGAGGTATGGGGTGGCTGGTTTGGCGCCGCCGTGAATCACGCCTTCCACGACCAATACTATAGCCGCTAAATTAATGAAACGTTCGAGATCACCGCTGCTGCCGCGCCGCCGGAAATGCGGAAGCAAATGTTGGCAGCGGCTCGGCGATCGCGCACAATGTGAGGCCGTTGCGCCATGGGGTTCCCCGTGGGCGTGGGAACCGGAGCTCCCTTCTTCAAGGAAGCAGTAGACGCGCTTGAGCTCTGGGGTGCACCAGAGAAGTTATGGGTGATTGAAACCCTTGAAATAAAGTGGGCGGGGAAAAGGGTTTTTGCGTGTTTTCAATGCAGAAATGCATCTTGGGGCTTGCGCGTTGGATTGCCACTAAGCGTTAAATTCAAATTCCATTCCACACTTCGTCCCTAGCCTTTTAATGACTTACGGCAGAGCTCGCCTGGATAAACGTTGAAGCTTAATTGCAGTGGTTTGTTTCATGCGTAATAGATTTGCATGAGCAGCTTTAATCACTCCGTCTTTTCAGGAGTTTCTAGTCTACTAATTAGGAAATTATGATGTACCCTCGATTCAACAAGGCGAACGCAAAAAGGGTCGCTTCAGTTTAATTATAGAAATTTTTACTAGCTTTTTTTATACGTGGGTAAAGTTCTGTGCTACTTTGATTGCTTAACCTAAGTCAGAAACCGTCAACCGGCATCCCGTCCGACTACGGATTGATGATTCCTTCTGTGTCGCTCTTGCCAGGTGCAAAGTACGTAATGAAAATTCCGGGCAGTTGTTCATTCTTATAGAGCTAGTCATTGGGGCAGAATAGCCGTGTGCGAGTCCATTAGCAATAACTATCGTTGAAACACTTTTTACAGAACTAATCAAACTCTGTCAAGCCTGCACCCGTTTCTCCTTACTCCACGCAGTAAGTAGTGATCTGTTTTTTTTTTACCGTTTTTCAACAGCCCTGAAAATTGACTCATAGTATGCTTGCAAACGAGTAATTAAGACGAATGAAAGGGTCGAACTGGAAGGATGTGAAATGACCCAAAAACGAAAGCAACCGTGCTGCAAAGCAATCAGTGTAATAAAAATAGGTGTGAAAAACAAGTATACGGAATGAAGCAAACTCGTAAAAAAGTATATAAATAGAGCCTAAAATTTTCTAGGAAGCAATCAATAAACTGAGCTGTGAGCGATGTGACATATGCGCAAAGTATTCCTCCTCGTATATTACGCATATATGGTTCTGAGCGAGAGAAGTTCGCTGGAACAGGTATGAGATGCAGCACAAAGGAAGGCTCCGGATTGATTCGTACCACTATTTATCATATGAAAAGAATCGAAAATTATGCACATAAATAGGAATTTTCACGTTTCCCAACCATCTAAAGGCTCCATCTAGGACAAATATTACACCCGCGACATTTGGCTTGACAGCCTGAGCGCCGTAGCCACTCAGCCTTCACGGCAGACTTGCGAGTGGTTGAAGTGGGAACAAATGACTAGAGGAAGTGCGCTTCCAAAAATTGCCGCTTCACAATTTGAATGCATGATTTATACACTTTCGCGCCTGCTTATGATTATCTGGACAAGCGAACGAGGAATTGGGCGCAAATTCCCGAGCCTAAACTGTGCGACATAACGAAAATATTGTTCCTTACTCGTTATGAGTCCTTTTCTGGTGACCTGGAATAGTAACGTCACTTTGACACGCACATAGACACACAGAATAAAAAGAAAGAACTCCAGAACAGAGGCGCGTTCGAACTTATCAGCTATAAAAACGACTTCCCGGCACCTCTTTGCGGGTGCAGGTTAAAAATACCAAGCACTGTTCTTTTCGGGTGCGTCGCTGTGTCGAACGATCCCAGCCTGCCCTGAAAAGTGGGTCATTTCCGCTCGGACGTATCTACGCACTCAAACAAGGGCGCGCGGAGGCCGTCTTCTAAACGCGATAAAGAAATGCGGAGCAAGAAAAGAAGAAGCACCCCTATAGGTGACGCTAGCGTCTTCGAAAAAACGGTATACCCTTTTGTTTTTTTGCGGGAGCGATGTCCCGATAGCCAAACAAAGCAGCAAATAAGAAGAATAAAAGAAGTCTCTCTTATCTTCAACCTCGATTTCTCCGTGGCCGTGTGGAATGTGATGTGTGGAAAGAAAAGTAAAAAATAAAAGATATCCCGATTGCTCTGCTTCCTCAAGATATCCGGACGAGGGGGGAGGGGGAGGGGGAGGTAATCCGGCGGTGAAAATGGTCAGATGGCACGTGGATGGAAGCGGGGTCGCTTTCGCAGCTGTCGTGCCTCGACAGCTAAGCCCCTCACATGTATGACATGACCATACATCATATCCGAAACCTTATCCAAAGTAAAAAAAAAAAAAAGCAGGAACGATTGCGCGGCATGTACGAAATAGACGGGGGGGGGGGGGGGGGGGAATGAAATCGCGTGCCTTCTGACCTGAGCTAGGGCATATGCGCGTCACAAAGTGGCGACATATCAGGTTCTTACGAAACACTAGGCCAAGTAATGCACACAGTTCGAAGGGTGCCGCAACCTTATCTAATCTGACAGATCAAACTACATTTGACGGCGGTCTAAAGTACGTGAAGGAATTCGCACGGGGCGGGCTCTTGTTTTACAAAGCACGTCCTACACTAACGCGCAAATGCGCACACTTGTACGCCCGCACACAAACACATACTGGTAAGATGCAGCTTGGCATGCATGCGTACACAGATGCATACGCGCAACTCCTTTGAGGTTCGCTTTTGCTGTGGCCTCGAAGATGTGCCTTTGTAATTTTTCGTTAATTTTTACACGCAAAGCACTGGTCGCGCATCGTATACAACGAATATAAATATCTAAAAAATGCCTACACACAATGCCTTGAGCCAGGCGACATGCCCGACACAACTCCAGTTTTGTGACAATTTTTATAATTATGCGACCAATTTTATAGTTATGCTTTCTTGTCATTGTCTTCCATTGCTTCCCATGGTCTTCTGATTTTGCATCACGTGTTGCACATCAGTGCATAGCATACGAGTGGGTCATTAATCAGCCGCTTTCAAATCACCTGATGGAAACGTGTGATAAAAAAAAAGCTCGGTATGTCCAAGGAAATCAGATTAGGGGCTACCAGAACAAGTGAATGAATTTGATAGTGCAACTTAACTACGACCAAGTTGGCCAAGCAAGAAATGATCTCAGATTGAACGTACAAGCGTTCTCCGTGACAGAGCTCTTTTGCTTTTCCAAGAGGTAATAAATTTCGGTGCCGTTTCAAATTGTAAATCCGTTAACAAATCCTTCACTGTGCCTTTGTTGATGACTCATAACACGGCCCTCTCAACTGTTTGTTTTAATCTTTTCAGTGTTCTCGAGTAAAAGCGGTTGCCGGCCGGCATGCCTTGTTTGCTTTTCATGCTTATAATGGAAAGGAATGCTTGCGCATTCTGAAATATATGTACGAAAACTGCTTTACACGGCTCAGAAGTGTGCAGGGAACACTGCGACACCGGGAATTGTCCACTTTTTCTTTTTTATTGCGAATTCATCATTTTGTGCAGATCTGATGATGATGCTAGGTTTTTATGGCGCAAGGGCAACTAAGGCCAAAGAGCGCCAAACACGAGGTTTTTGGTCGACTCGGGCTAAAATGTGTACAGATGATAGCATTAGAACCAGGTGTATAGGGCCTAAGAGTAGTGAGTATGTGCATGATTATAGTGTCTGGAGAGGGTGCCTAAATATCTGGTGGAAGGGCTTAAAATGATGTATAGTGCCTAAAACTTGTTCTCGTTTATGGTTTATGGGGGTTTAACGTCCTAAAGCGACTCAGGCTATGAGTGACGCCGTAGTGAAGGGCTCCGGAAATTTCGACCACCTGGGGAACGTTCTTTAACGTGCACTGACATCGCACAGCACACGGGCCTCTAGAATTTTGCCTCCATCGAAATTCGACCACCGCGGCCGGGATCGAACCCGCGTCTTTCGGGCCAGCAGCCGAGCGCCATAACTACTCAGCAACCGCGGCGGCTCCAAAAAACTTGTTCTAACAGGAGTTATATATGAACGATGAAGCCAGGCAGCCTCAACCACAGTCCTTGCTTGAGCAAGAGGAGCGAGGCGTCTGGCAGCTATGGGTAAGCTCAGCACTCTACTCAGTAATGAGGAGGTGCTAAGGTTACGTAGAATATGAAATCTCTCTTTAAAAACCTACATTAGTTAAAAATTTAAAAACTCTATTCAATGGCAACATGTGGTGATCATCTAAATATACTGACGGGTACATTGGTATTTTAAATGTGTAAAGTTCAGGAAAGTTCTGCCGTCATTGCATATCCAGTCTGGGGCATATGATTAATGTGTGGACAACTGAGATGTGGACTCCACATCTCGCGCATTGTGGTGCCAATGTATCCTGTAAAAGATGCGAGTGTGTGATGTATGTATGACCTATCCTCAGTCTGCAGAGAGCGACTTCTTTGAATCTATTTTGTTTTTCTGTGGCATACTTCCCAATCAGTGGTTTTATTGAGTGCGGTTTTGTTGTTTGTTCATACCAATCCTGCTGCCACTCTTTTTGTGCAGATTTCGCCTTGTTCAAAGCCCGAATTGTTGAATTCTTTCCGCTAGTTTGTCAGGTTCTATTACATCATCCTGGCAAAATAAGATGCATCTAATTACGCTCGCTCACGGGAGTCTCTCAGACACTCCTTACTGTAGTTATCTACACCAATCCACTGAATACAAGCACACTGCAAAAACACCTGCTCTTCAAAATGTTTCTAACAGTAACAGGTGCAGCGAATCCACGGTTCCACTTCCACCTCACTGGTGCAGGAGCACACAACAGTCCAGCCAGCAATATGGCGACGTCCAGGGAACGCTCGTTGAAGATATCTGTAGACACTCCAAAAGAAGGCTTTGACAACCGTGAGAAGTTTGCGGCGATTGTGGCAAATGAGCCGGTAAGTGCACGTCGAATTTGTTTCGCACGACCAGCATCACTGCGAGAAAACTCCCTCGTTTGGCACCTGCCTGGCGTGAGGCCGCACCCTCGTCGACTGCTTAGCTGCCGGCGGATCATGGCGTCGGAAGTCCTTCCGTGAGAAATTCATCGCACGTATGCATCTACATACAGCCGATTGGAACCTCACGACTCTTCCCCCGTCTCTTCCTCCTCTTCCTCCTCCTCCTCCACCGCTATCCATGCTGTCACAGTTTATGCGCACGATACGCCTTCCTCCCCGCTTTCTTCGCCTCTCTCCATTCGTCCTATCCTCCGAGGAAGGGAGGGCTATGCCGCGTGGGATCGCCGGAGAAAATGCAGCACCACCGCCAGACACAATATCCCACTCCCCCTGACCTACCTAGGGCCGTTATTAACGGTCCTCGTGTAATCAAACGATTATCCCGTAACCCTGCCCCGAAGGTGTTACCTGGGGACACGCCGCACGGTAACGCAACGCACTCTCTCCCTAGGCAGAGCGAACGCCGCTTACAGTAGGACCAAGAACATAAAAAAAGGGGGGCGCGGTGCGCTCCTTTAATGGAACACTTCTCCGCTCCGGGCTTCATGCAATAGGCAAACTCAGCTCTTTCATGCCCATTTATCGCTCGTATCTCTCTTTCTCTACGTTTTATTTCGTTCTTTGCTCAAAGGTTCGGTTACTTTAACTGTTCGTGGTGAACTTTGTGGTTAAAATAGTTTAACAGTGCACAGTGAGCCATGAGATTTGCTGGCTCTTATTGTGTTTTTTTTTTATTCTCCGGTGAAAAAGCTAGAAATACTCGCGTTAGTTTTGCACGAAGCTAAATTTCCTGTTGGACTTGCAAGAGCGCCCTCAAAGTCCGAAGATGTGTCACAGGAACAGTGTATGAGATGTCATGCTTATAGACCTGTGATGAGCAAGGCATAAAACTGCATCACGGTGCTTCAGTGAAGGTGTGTTTCTTACTGTGTCCCAGAGCGGTTGTTGCTCAAGTGAACCAAAACAACAAAAATAAAACAAAAGGAAGGCGACGATTGCAACAGCCACTTGTTGCTTTATTACAAAAAAAGACAAGATATTCCGGAGGCTTTCATGATTGGTGCCTCTTAATAACTTAGAAAATATTCTTATGATGCTAGCACTATACTGAGCTTCCTGCAGGTTCGCCCGGCGTGTTATGAATGAACGCTGCATTTATGTATCGTTTCTAGCAGCATAATCGACCGTAAGGCACCTATGATCGATTCATGCCTTGAACAGCCGTCAACCCGATTTGGCAGCGCTTCCTTTGTTGCTTGTTGTGCGGGACGTTTGACAGAGAATTGCAGCGCGAAAGAAAAGATCAGAAGTATTCATCCAAAGGTTCTCTCGACTCTTCTGAAGAACTTACTTAAAAACACACAAACATCGACGTGAAACAAAAGACGAAAACAAAAGCCATCATTAATTGAAACCAAGGTGAACAGAAGACAATGGTACAATTTCGTTGTAATCGTTGCCAGAAGGAGAGGTAATTGTAGAATGACAATTTTTCACTAATTAATTTTAAAGAAACGCTAGCGCAACAAGAAGTTTCTTTGTTACTTAAATCCTGCACTGTTGCTATTTTCCTGCATTCAGCTGAGGCTCTCTACGTACCGAGTTAGTCCGATCTTCATCTCTATGCCATTTGCATCGCCGCATATGCGTCCCAATCGCGGTCAAAGCGCAGTTTCAAACGAGATTGCAAGGTAGTGTACCTTGCTCAGTGGTAGCAAGGGGCGGAGCGGGCAGGGAGGAAGAGAGGTGAGTACCACCCGACTCCCGCTTAAACATAACTCACCCTCGCTCGAGGCGAAACAAAAAGAACAATAGTCACAAACCGGCCGGCTGTTTCTTGGCTCGCCCTTTTTGTCGCTTCTTGGCGGGCCTCAAAGGATGAGGAGGAAGGAAGAGGAGAGGGATGCGGCCGCTGCTTAGTGGAACACATCGTCTCGTCGGCGGCCTGCGCCCGCGGCATGCCGCGGATAGGATAAAGGTAGTCCGCGCGCGGGTGCCCCTCCTCCCCCTGTGGCGAGTCCTTGATGAAGACGGCACACGGAGTGGCGAAAGTGCACAACGGAGGCTCTAACAAACGCTCCAGGCACGCCCCTCGAAACGGCGACCGAGCGATGCCCGGTCAGATCATTGGTTGGCTGCCGGCGTCGACGCCATAGCTCGGTGCCTCTCTTCTCTTTTTCTTTTAAAGGGTCAGGGCGGGTTCCTCTTTGTGTATAAAAGCCGGCCTCCTCCGACGGACAGGCATTCTCGGTCTCTTGTCTCTCGAGCCACAGCACATCATGAACGCCGTCGTGAGTATCCAACCCAGCACGTGTGCCCGGACGCGGTTGAGAAGTACGACGGGGAGAAGCGGTGTCGTGGTCGTGTCGGACGCGGTTGGGAAGTACGACAGGAGAAGCGGTGTCGCGGTCGTGTTCGTCGAGTACGACGCGACAGTAGCCAATTCGCATTCAGATTGTGAAGGTCTGTCGCGTCGAAGTGAAAGGCTGTTATTGACGACAGCAAAACACCGCTCTGGATTTTGCTCGGAGTTCGTTTCTGGAACCCTTAGCCTGTGACGGTGTCGTGAGGTCGTGTCCGTCGAGTACGACACGACGATAGCCAATTCGCATTCGGCTTGTCAAGATTTGTCGCGTAGAAGCGAAAGGCTGCTATTGACGACGACAAAACAGCGCTATGGATTTTGCTAGGAGTTCGCTTCTGGAACCCTTAACCGGTGACGGTGTCGTGAGGTCGTGTCCGTCGAGTACGACACGACGGTAGCCAATTCGCATTCAGCTTGTAAAGATTTGTCGCATCGAAGCGAAAGGCTGTTATTGACGACCGCAAAACACCGCTATGGATTTTGCTCGGAGTTCGTTTCCGGAATCCTTAACCGGTGACTGAAACTTGAGTTGACAGGGACGCGTCTTCTGCCTCCCGTTCAAGTCGTAGCAGGCGTAAAAGTGCCCAAAGCACAAAGAGTAGACTGTCCCGTACATTCTTATTGAAAGCTCCATCACTTATACTAGGCATTAGTGGACAGTCAGTACTAAATAGCAATGCATTTCTGTACAGGCAAGCTCCGACATCAAGTTCATCCAGAGAAGCCTTACACCGCTGACGTTCGTCAATTGGAACCCGCTTGATTCGAACGTCCGGTTTATTCGAACAGAAGCTTTGGTTTCGTCAGCATCAGGTTCATTAAAAGGGATCCGCTTGTTTGACACTCATACCTATTCGACCAAAAAGTTCGCCCTAATCGAGTTAGCCTTCCATAGTAGATGTGTAAGTCTGCAAGGGTCGAACAGAAAGATGATGAAATGGTAATACGCTACGCGGGAGCTAAAAACTACTCCTTTTTCTATTCTGGATGTAGGAATGCTTGCCAGCGCTTGCGGTTAGGAGGTACAGGATATCAAATGTGCCCCCTTACATGCGAAATAACAAAATTTTGTGGTGAGATTCTAAAGGAAGGCATGATATTCTGACACTATTAGTGCCTGCATGCTTATACAGGTTCATTCCAAGCCATTATACTCTGAGTTCCAAAAACTCCCCTCCAGAAACTCTTAACCACATTGGAAACGATCTCTCACGCTTCACGCATGCTGAAGAAGGGCGTTATATTTTTTGTGACTGAAACATGAAGCCTTAGACGAAAGACCCAGTGCCACTAAAATCAATTCTTAGCGGATAACACTTCACAAGAGCATTACCGAACAGATTGCAAGAGGATTTATATGTCAAACGTATTCAGCTCTGTTGGTCGATTGGAAACGTGTACAAAGGTCTTGCATCTTGTAATCAATACCCGATGCCAGGCAACACTGCCCTTAGATTATGTTGCTGGTTAAGGGAATTCAGTTTCTAGATGGCAATGTTTGCGGGGAAGCTTTCTATGCCTTACTGCATGTTCCATGCACATTAAATTGGAGTTGATGTTGTACGCAGACTTTAAGCTGCGTTGGAGAGACCAAGCTCACTTAATTACGAGTAGCTCCTCTTGGCTGTTAATAACGTTTTGATAACTTTTTGCTTTGCTTTTTGTATCGTAGTTTGTTGCCGCCCTTCTTGGGCTCGTCTCCGTCGCCTCCGCCGGTTTCGTCGGTGGTTATGGTGGATATGGTGGCTATGGTGGCTACGGCCTCGGTGGATACGGTGGTGGAGTAGCCGTTGCCGCCGCCCCTGTCGCTGTTGCCCGCCCAGCCGTTGTTGCCGCCCCAGTCGCCGTCGCCCGCCCAGCTGCTGTCGTCGCTGCTGCTCCAGCTGTCGGCCTCGGCTATGGCGCTGGTCTCGGCTTCGGCTACGGTGGTCTCGGCTACGGCGGTCTCGGCTACGGCGCCGGACTCGGCTACGGCTATGGTGGAGTCGTTGCCGCCGCTCCCGCCGTCGCGGTCGCCCGCCCCGTCGCTGTGGCTGCTCCCGTTGCTGTGGCTCGTCCCGTGGCTGTGGCTGCTCCCGTGGCTGTGGCTCGCCCTGTCGCTGTGGCTGCCCCTGTGGCTGTTGCCGCTGCTCCCGCTGTTGCCGTCGGTGGCTTCGGCTATGGCGGCTATGGCGGCTACGGCCACGGCCTGGGCTACGGTCTCGGTCTCGGCTATGGCCACGGCTTCGGCTATGGTCACGGTCTTGGCTATGGCCACGGTCTCGGACTCGGAGTTGTCAAGAAGTACTAGAAGGTGAGCTTCGTGTCCGATGCAGACGCAAGCTCTGCCTAGCACAATCGAACTGCGAAATGTGTACGCCGTTGAACCAATGCGCTTTTTGCCCGAAATCGAGCTTTTTGGTTCGAGCACGAATCCTGATCTTTTTTGTGTGTAAAGATTTTACCGGTGTGTTTAGAAGAATTTCCAAGGGTACACTGTGTTTCTAACGAAACATTGATTATGGTTAATAGCTACCTCAGCGTAGTCATACGTCTCTACAGGAAAGCTATAAACAAAGCAGAAAAGCAAACACTTGTCTTATCATAGCGCTCAATTTGACTATCACTTTAATTACACTTTCAGTTTAGTTCCCTACAAGCACAAATGAGTTGCTCTCACACTGTCGTTCAGTCTTTGATTTTACCTACACATGGTTTTGAAATCAGAACTCGAGCACGAAAGAAAGCTGGCACCAAGGTGAGGCCACCCCTCGGTGTTTAATCCAAAGCAGGCAGAGTTTGTACTCCCCCCTCTCTCTCTCAAAGATGACAAGAAAATTACCATATTTCTTCACAACTGTCCCATACAACAGTTCGAACTGTTCGCCGTAAGAAAACATCCCACCATTCGAACACTTGTCAGAGGTCCAGGCACACAAATGTAAGGGGTTGTCAGTCATATCCGGTTTTCCCCTGAAAACTCAGCTGCATGACATAGCTGAAACCTGTGTCAAAAGTTTGCCGTTTTTTAAGCTCTTCACACAGCGGAGTGCACTCATTGTTCTGGACTGATAATCATATCTCCGTACTTTGGTCTCTCTGCAGGTTACATAATATTAGGATCTCACGCAGTCACCTCTTCGCCAGTCACGGTCTTCCATGGACTCCATTGCCAAAATGCCTTGCTTCATACGTCACAAGCAACCATTAGGATGTTGAAAATAAACTTTTGGGGTTCAGACGGCGTTTTCCCAAAACATATGAACTTTGTTGCTTGTCTCTCTCTTGTGGCACCTGCCACCGCGATTAGGCGAAGCTACCTTTGAAGACGCTCAGGCGATTTCCGGCTCGGGTAACTGCGCTAATCTTAACTGTACTTTGTTGGATTGTATAGTGTAACCAGCACTACATTCATCGCTAATCGCTGGGGCTTAGCTGTCGTTCTGCGCTTTCATCACTACTTCTGTAAGCCCTCTGGAATCTGTGATGAATGCTCCGTTGATGAAAGAAAATTAGACGAAAATAAGTTAATCGGCTTTCACTAGACTATTTGAATTCATCAAAGAGTGGAAATGTACATAAGTACTTCAGAAAAGCAAACACCTCACTATCACACGTACATGCTGGCGGACCCACAGAGCTTGAAAAGTTGAGGTCGGGTACAAAGAGCTACATCTAGTTTGGTTTCGTTTATGGGGGTTCAAGAAGTGCTTTGGTTTGGGCTAGTTGGTTCATGGCTGTAGTCGATGTCAGGACGGCGCGAAAGGAACAAGGACTGTAAAGGCACAAGAACACAACACGACAGGCGCCATTTTTTGTGCTGTTGTGTTCTTGTGCCTCTCTTATCGTTGTTCCTTTCACGCCGTCCTGACATCGACTACAGCTATGGGTGTTCAACGTCCCAAAGCGACTCAGGCTATGAGGGACGCCGTAGTGGAGTGCTCCGGAAGTTTCGACCCCCTGGGGTTCTTTAACGTGCACTGACATCGCACAGTACACGGGCGTCTGGAACTACATCCGGGGCAGCTTAGTTTGTCAAGGCCCTAAGTAAGCTGTCTTAGCACGGCACTTATTCTTACTTACCACGAACTAGCGCCCCAGAATTAACGCCAGTGCAAAGAAAAGCACTTAGTGCTTATTAGCGGTGCCAGCCAATTACTACTAGGCGTGGTCGAGCGCTATAGTCCGGCACTTAGAAATCTAGGACGCATGACCTCCAGTGCATGCGTTCGGCCTAGTTATGGTGATATGGATAGAAGAGCTTGAAGTATACCACACACGTGCGCAGTGCGGCCAGCACCTGTTTTACGCACTCTCGCTCGTATGACATAGAAAGCTGCGTTTTCATACAAAAGCAGCTACACGTCATTTATAGGGAGTTATTAAAGGCGCAACGCCTCCGCTGGGCTGATTAATCACAAAACGTGCACTTCATCGAATTTGCCGCGAATCTGTGGGCAACTATTCATGTTCCAGGTTGTAACGGTGGCGCTTTCAACTTTTCATAAGACAACCTAATTCGTATTTGGAAACGCAAGATGCTTACATTGCCTTCCAAACTGCCTTGTTTAATTTTTTTTAGGTGAACAGTAACAGTGCGCAGAACGTCTAACAAGAAGCTGTTGTGCACATACACGACAGTTGTGTACAAAAGCATTTTCTTAAATGGGAAAGCGTTTTTGAACACAATTTCTCCACGTATTGTAAGATTTCACTAAAAAAAACAATAAATACGCAGATATCCCGTCAGTACTTAGGCTTGCGTTTTTTTTCTTGCTATTCTTTTTGCTACCATAAAAAAACATTCCCATTTGGTTTTCTGTGGCAGCTTTAACAGCTCGATGCGAGCAGTAAACAAAAACTTAAAAAGAAAAATTGTGCAGCCAATTGGCATATTGGACCACTACCTTCAATATTTTCATAACAGTATCTTACAATATTTGAGTATTCAAAATTTATGTCCAAGAATGCTGGGCATAAGCGTTCCAGCTCCGAGACTAAATAATCAGAGCCCTGCGAACTTGACATTGGTGCAACCTTGGCATTGGCTGTGGAATAAATCATAACAGTTTATGCTGCTTCTCTGTCATTCAGACCATGGACGTCGTCGTCACTGCCATCGTAATCGCCATAATCACCGTTTTGGTAGCGTCAGTCTAACTGTCCGTTCAAGAGCATAAAAAAAAAACTATGGGTCACATCACCTACAACGAACTATCTCAGGCATTCTCGACTGCAGAGATAGAATCTTAATCAAGCGACCCTGAATACTCATCGCTATATTAGCAGTCTGCAACTTATAAAACCGTCGAAGGAAGACTTGACAGGGCTCCTTTTAGAGAATAGTGCAAAGTTTTTTTAACGTGTAAAAACCACCTACTAGCTACATTGCGTATAGGAAAAAAGGTTTGACAGATATGGACAATTCGATTGGGAGAGAAACGAGAAAGGAAAATTTCTACAGAACTAAAACAATGGCCATGAAATTTCAAGGTCAGTCAGTGCGTGAGGTCGCGCGAGTAGACCTAAGTCTGCCAACGAGGCTAGTGTCGTCAAACAAGCACATAAAACGAACGAAGTTTGGCGGTACAAGAGCGGCAAGGCAAGGTGTCCAACATGGGGCTCAGGGTAGGATGCGCTGCAATAGGCGTCTGCATTTTGACTTGGAAATGACCCCTTTTATACGTTTGCTTGTGTAAATCAATCCACAGTGGTAGGTACGCAAAATGACTGCTTGTTGTAGACAGCAGCGAAAATATTGATACAAAAACCGTTAAGAAAAAAATGGATGGTAGAGTAGTATCTAAAAAGAATTAGGCAGAGGAGACTTGATTCGTAATAAGCGTTAATAAAATGTTGGAAACCGTAACTACGAGCCAATCCCGTTTATAAAATCTGCTTTTTTTGTCACTATGAGTATGTCAGGTTGCGAAAAAGTATTTCCAAACTATTCTGCCACAAAATTCTTGTGGTCTGAAAAAATCGACGGAAGAATCATGCGCATTGTTTCTATCAACACGGACTGATTCAATGCAAATGAGACAAAGTTCCCAGCAGTAACCTAATAATTCAAAAGTATTTGTCATACAGAGAAGCCTGAATGATTCTAACATTATCTTCAGGAGTAGCCTGCTTAGGAATTGTGGCTCACAAGGTGTCATGGAGGAAGCTTCTCAGGGCATAAATCTCTCAAGTTGTGCCTAATATATATATATATATATAAAGGACTATTTTTGTTCTACTCATTTTCTCGCTTTGGCCTGCACATGCATTGAGGAAAATCTCTCCTCTCCTAGAAGGGCTTGCAGAGAAGAAAAAACTGTACCCGAATGGTGGCACTCGGATGGCCACACTTCCGTTTCCGTTTAGAACTGAAAGACCTTTTCTCCGAAAGCGAGTTCGTTTCCGAAGGATCTCTATCTGCCACTTGGTGATGGTAGCCGACTGCTCTCAGCTCTCCTCGTGCCCTCTCTCCTTGCCCTCTCCTCTGAGAACGCTTTTGATTTCTCGGTCGATTGCCTTTCGGCACACCGGAAGCGCGACAGTAGCCTTCGTAGTTCGATGGACTTTCGGGTTTTCGCTTTTCTATTTACGTCGACGAAAAATTTAAAACACCAGACAGAAGGTGAGCGTGCGGACTCTTTCTGCCGTGATCGAATAACACTCACAAAAAAAAACGTGCGAGTTTTATGTTCTTTTGTTCTTTCAATGCGAAACTTTAGTAGGGCAATGGTGGGGCCCCGTGTGACCTAGAATGAAAGCGTTGTCCAAGTGGCGTTAAGGACTAATAATATCACCAAGATGAAGATAAGGATGAAAATAAAGTACAATGTTACGCACATGAAGCTTCTCGAAATTACCGAGGGAGAAAAAGTGGTTACGTTCATTCGTCTAGCGCAAGAAATCCGCTAAGTTGCACATAGCATTATAAGCATTTGTCAAAAAATGTGGATTCAAGTGCAACAGCGTGGCTTCCCTCAACGCAAACTTTCCGTAAAGGTTTTGATAATTTCCATTTCGAAACATTCACTTTTCTTAACTTTAAAACGAGAAAAACGCACTATGAATACAATTTAATATAAGCACCGCCGAGTACGCCGAAGTACAACTGACTCTGGAGGAAAATATTCACATTAGACATTGAGACTAGTAGCTAGTATTACTCTCTCAAGGGTCTTTAGGTTCAATGCTTTCAGAATGAAGGCCTTAAGGTTCAATACTACAAAGGTAAAAGCCTTTAGTTTGAAGGCCTCTATGCCAAAGGTGTTTACTGTAAATGTCTTAGCCCTAAACGCCTTTCATCTAAAGGCCTTCATTCCATAGACCTAAAGGCCATTCGGTGTTTATGTATACATTTAGCCTCTGTTGACTTATGGTTGCTATGGTAGCTGTGCTGATGACGTCACAGGAGTTTTCGGACAGTTTCGCGTGGACAACTACGCCGGCTATTGTTGCCCATCACCCATATCATACTTTGACATGAGCCTGGAGCAACAGGTGGAAAGCCAACAGCAACATTAGGCTAAAAGCAATAAATTGAAACGTGATGAATACATAAGATATTGAATTGTAATAAGAAGGGGGAGGGGCACTGAAGGCATGAAGATTCGTTGTCGATGTTCAAACCATAAAAGAGAAAAAAATGCGCATGAGAGTTGTTCAGCCATTAGAAAAGTTAGACAACAGTTAACACGGCTACAAGATGCAAGAAAAGGTTTTAAAAAAATCAAGGCATCTGTCAGGTGGGTGAAGACTTTTAAAAACCTTAAAAGGAAGCTGGGCAAATTAATATAAGCAATGCAATCGGGAGCATGTAAAATGTATTACTTGTGAAAACAAGGTAAAGGCACATAAAAGCACTGAGAAATGTTGCGTCTTTACCCGAAACGGAAACAAACAAAAAGCGTGCTGACGCACTCCCCGTTGAGCTTCGAAACCTTGTCGGCTTCCACGATTTCACATAAGTACATTTTATTGCACATAAAGTACCAAAATACAAATATAGAACTGCAGAGACCAAGCATAAATTGTTTAAGGGCCCCAACAGCTTTTTCCAGCTTTGTCAACTTTTTTTTTGCATTGCTTAATGCTGTGGCACAAGGGCTGCTACTCCCCTATTTAGCCCTTTTATATGCGATTCCTGCTTGACCTGAAAAAAAAAAGTAAGCTGAAATAAAACTTCACCAGGGTTTCCAGCCCAGTCCATTGTGGGCAAATGAGCTCCTCTAGTGCCTGAATAAGACTACTACGACACTATTGCTGAAGCTTCACAAACGACAAAATTTACCGCATACACAAATGTTTCCTCTTTTTTTTTCTGTAACCATGCTTTAACGGGCAATGTGCCCGTGTGCAGCTTATAGAAAAATGTCTTTGTACATGGTGAGAAGAACATTTTACATGCTCTTTTCAGTACGTCATGTCCCGGTAAACCAAAATACACAGAGCGGTACCATGGGCGGATGGAAAAAATAGAAATTAAATTCTTCTGCAACCGATTCCTCGACCCTAAGAACAGGAGCTCAGGGAAGAAAAGAACAAGCAGGAAACGAACAGCCAATTACACTACATGCATTGTTCCCCACAAACACGGGTGGTCAGAAATATGAGAAGACACAATAGAGTTCAGTAAAAAATGTACCAAATTGCAAGAATTCACGCGCAATTGGGCGTCTAGTGCACCGGAAAAACATAAAACGTATTACTATATGTCGGACATACACGTGGAATTAGACACTCAGAAACGTTGCATCAGCGATTCCACATTTCTGTTTAAAACTTCTTGAAAAATAAAGCTGGAAAGATGAGTGTGAGAATTCAAGGATGTTCACGTCTCTTAGAAACCCCATTAGGAGAGTCTCAAAGAACATGGTCCTCTGGGCGAATAACATCTGCTATTTATACCTTTGCAGTTTGCATTCACGTGAAAAGGTGCTGCATCGCAACAATCACAAAGGCAGTTTTTTTTTCGCTCCTCCCAATACCCCTGCTGCTTTGGAGCTGATTACACGCTGTTGTCGCCTATTCCAATTTTCTAAACACAAACTCATGCAGAAAGGACGTTATGCTATGCAACTTTTTAATTATTCAAAAATTGTTTCACGCACTATAAACAGTAAGTCGCGGCGCGTATAGACAAAGCAGTATAGGTGTCGGTTTGGTTTTCGCAAAAACAATATGATTTCTAAAACGCCTGTGCAGAATTTACGCATATAAACCAATTGAAGCATATAACCTCTGTTGTATTGAATACCAGATCAAGCTACACATTGCAAGAGTGCGAATGGTAAAGATACGGCCGTGAAATGGGCTTCTGTTCGACGTTTTACGCATTTTACCGCGAGACGGCGGAAAATCACTTGGGCTGCAAACAACTGTGTGCGCGGATGTGTCGGTGTCGTCGGTGTCAGTGTCGTCGGCGTGCTCTCCCGTCGATTACGTGGATTTCGAACGAAATCCAACTTAATCGTCTACTCAAAGTAAGTCTACACGATTATGCTTTATGAATTTTATCTCCTAAACCATTCTAAGGCGATATGTGTGTGTGTAGAACCGATTATCTGCGCAGCGACGAACTTCCTACGCTCGTTTGTAAGCTGCGTTACAACCAACGTAATGCCGCTTATGCCTTTGCCGCTATGTTCTAATAGCGCGGAAAGGCAGTCGGTGCGAAACTCGTGATGGCAATCTGCTCCTCGCGAGTTGTCTATTGGCTTTTCCGTGTTGCAAGGTAGATGCGTGGCCACAAATATAAGTTAGCCCGCGAATGACGACCGAAATGGAACAGGCTTTAGATAGCGCCATGTGAGCTCGATTACTTGGAACCTCCGGAAACGCACACTCACCTTCTGAAGTGGATTACATTTATTCTTTAATCTTTACGTCATCGCCTATCTGGACCGCGGGGTGCTGTTCATTGAAGGCTGCGCATTGCTTGTTACGTGTAGACGCTCGCTCGGTGCGCATCGCGGACCGCGACGTTTCACCAAAGATGCTTTGTAACGCCATAGACTGGGGCATGGGACAATTGTCAAAGTTGTACTCAAGCGGCGCTGGAGGAGTGCTTGTGGTGTGATGGTTGAATGAATGTCGTTGCCGCCGCGAACGATTTGCGTGTACAAACACCGCGAAGAACCTACTAGCTTCATCGCGATCTCTTACGGTGCACACGCATAATTTCGTCCATCCCTGTTATCCGAGCCGCTGGCCTACTTTTTCATTTTGAAAGCTGAGTAAAGGTCGCCTCAACAAGAGATGGCTTCCAGTTCGTTCCCAGGGGGCTATTTCAAGAGCCTCGCTCACGCGTGCAGAAATTTCTCAAACAGCGTTTGCGCGAGAGGCATGCACAGTGTGTGCCTGTGTTCTCAGACTGCTACATTTCGAAAGCGCTAGTGAAACTCGGCGCTTAATTGCGCAGACGAATGCAATTCGGCTCGCGCAGTGTTGTTATGGCTGCGCCTGTTGACGAAGACGTTTCATTGAAATAGTTCCAACTTTGAGCGCGTTCGTTGCTTTCAGTGATTTTTCTGGCAGCGTTAGGTTAGAGTACCTGCATGCAAGAACCACATCTTTACTGCGTTGTTCGGGCTGCACTTGAAGGAAAAACTAACTGAATTTGAGGCGATGTTGATAGTAATACGCATGCTCACGCCTGCTTTTGAATCGGCGCAGCTGCAGCCACTATGGGCTGCTCGAATTTTTCTGGATAATGCGTTAGGCATGAAACCGCTGCAACCCGCTGGTTTCTAAGAGCGGGCGCTGATGCATGACAATGCTATTCCCTATTTGTGCTAAAAGTTATGGCGCAAAACTTTCGTGATCTGGTTCGCGTCTGTCTGGTAGGCTTTGCGAGGCTTGGACCCGTTTGAGTGTCGGCGTACGTACACAGGGAAAAACACATGTCTAGAACCATCGAATTTGTGTTCCGCCGCTCCCAAAGCTGCTGTCTCCAGGCATGCAAAAAATGATGATAAAATCCTGAGTTTAACTGCGCATGCTTACATCCATATTATTTTTAACCAAGTGTTATCGCTAGATATCGCGTGTTCAGCCGAAACACGCCCAGAACGTGTTCTATAGAAAGCGTAGAAAAAATGCTGTAATGTTCTTCTGCTTGCATCCGTGTATAAGGAACATTGAATACGCATTTTATGGGGGTGGCGTTCACAAGAGCTCGTAGCGAGTCATGCTAATATGTGACACAATTCTTCGAAGACTTCTGTTCCAATCTAATAGGAATGCCGTAAAAAGTCAGTATTGACAGATGCACATCACTCCAGGGATTTTGGGTCTTTTTTACAATGTTTTATGAGAATTATTTCATGTATATTTACTGAAATGATGAAGCCGGCGGGATAGCTCAGTGGTTATCGTGATTGTCTGGTGTCCTGAAAGACGCAGGTTCGATTCCGGCCTCGGTGGTCGTATCTTTATGGAGGTGAATGCTAGAGGCCCATGTATTATGCGATGTCAGTGCACGAAAGAAGCCTAGGTGGTCGAAATTCTCCGCACCCCTCCGCAACAGCGTCCTTTATAGCCTGAGTCGCCTTGGGTCTTCGAACCTCATAGAACCAAACCAAATCGGTGAATGTTACCTTTCTAGAATAATATAGGCAAGATATGCCTTGCTTTGTAAAGCACGTTTGTAGAGATGGAGTATTTTTTTTTTCAGTTGCCCTTCTGTTTTTTCCTACGCGCTGTACAGGTCAACATGCCTGGATGCTTCACTGCAGACAACAGGCTTTCGAGAATGCTTCTGTGAAAATTAGTCGGATCGTTACTTTCAATATTTATTTGTATAATGTGGTGCATTGTTATGGTGCATGTATTGCATATTCCCAAACTGGATAGCTTCTAAATAAACTAAATTTGTAAATACATTGATCGTCATGTCATTTTTGAAGACCGTGTGGTGAACTTTTTCAACGGTTGTAGGCTGTCTATCTATAGACGGTCTGTAGACAATGGTCTACTGAATGTTTAGTAGACAGAGGTCTATACACAAAGATCTATAGCATTGCCAAGACATAGATCTATGGAATATCTAGTGCCGGCCCGAAAGATGCGGATTGGATCCCTGCCGCGGCGGTCGAATTTCGATGGAGGCGAAGTTCTAGAGGCCCGTGTGCTGTGCGATGTCAGGGCACGTTAAAGAACCCCAGGTGGTCGAAATTTCCAGAGCCGTTCACTACGGCGTCCCTCATAGCCTGAGTCGCTTTGGGACGTTAAACCCCCATAAACCATGAAACTATGGAATATCTACAGACAGTCTAAAGACCTATGTATACTGAACCAGCATACTTCTGTCTATAGACTGTCTATAGACATAAATCTACAGGAAGTGTACGGCCACAAGTCTATAGACCGTCTACAGACTGCCCACTGACCTATGTATATTGGACTTCTAGTAGACATTTGTCTATAGACAGAAATAGGCAGGAAGAGTATGACCATAAGTCTGTAGACCGTCTACAGACTCTACATAGACCTATGTCTATTGGATTTCTAGTAGACATTTGTTTATAAACTGTCCATATATAAGTCTACTTAAATTGTAAGGCCATAAATCTATAGACTCTCTATAGACTAGTCTATAAGATTTGTCTATGAAAGTCTGTAGACTTCATAGACTAAAGTGGATAGACAGTCTATGGACTGTCTATATACATTTTTGTAAGCGCGTGGCGACGCTCATGAAGCAAGGTCTGTCCAGTCGCTTCCTCTGAACGCAATGCACGATTGCTGCGGGATTGTACACGGGCGGCCCAAAAGCGTTCTGCGTCGAACTTTTGAACTAGACACTTTACAGCTCCAATTTCCTCAGCGTACAATTCTGGAGCCTCGCTTTCAAGTTCGTGCACGTTATAAAGGCTTTGAAGCAACCATTTCTCCTCACCATGGAAAGATGGAACTCTCACAGTTAAGCAGCATTCGAAAGCTGTTCTCACTCGCTGCTTAAAGTCCTGCTTGTGAGCAACGAAGAATTAAACATCCCCAATACCCACTGCAGTTGGACCTTGGGACGGACATATCCTTCACGAAGCGCAATGACCATAGCATGATCAAAGAAAGAAACAGGTATGGTATTGCACAAAATACGCCGTTTAAGGAGACGTGCAGAAATATAAATCCGATCGAGACGGTCCTCTAATATATGTGAATACGGAAGGCAATCCCCCATCAATTAAGCCTGCGTTTTAAGTGACAGCTGATAAAATACCACGGCTCTTATCCGTTAGTCACCCGCAAACACCACATACCGATCGCATCTGGAAGTGTTGCAATATCCTGAAAAAAAAAAATTGGCGGTGGTTTAGCTCTAGTTAAACCTGGAGTGACACGATAGCTACAGCTGGCCGAGCGAAACTTGGTCACGTGACCAACCATGGATGGATGGATACGGCTGAACCCTTTGAATCGGGCGGTGGCTCAAGCCACTTAGCCATGTCCTGTGAAATTTTACTCCTGTCTTGCTTTCAGCCGCCAATCAGATAACCTTCGCTTGGTTACTTCTAACCTCTTAAAATCCACTTTCCCTTCACTATCCCTAAACCCCAATGCCTTGGGTAAGTCAGCCCCGCTGCTTTCTACTGTAGGGTGAAGCCCTTTACCACGTGATCAGCCACGGCGCCTCGCAACGGCAGCTGCTCCGTACCACGTGACCAACCACGTGACAGCGCGGCGGAGCAGCCACGGGGTGGCGGCGCCGCCATGCTGAAGGCTCGATATGCTATCGTAATGTAGCTATCGCTACAAAAACTGCTCGCTGCACCCGGTTATATCAAGCATGCACGTCGATGAACCTCCGCAATTCGCCAGGCAGTCGGAAGTCTCAACATATCAAGTGCTCTTTTGTGTCAACCTGGCGCGCATAAATTCAAGCACAAACTTTTTTAAACACAAAAAGCAACCCGCCGATAGGCCCACCGAGTGCGCACACAGACACAGTAATCTGTTAATAAGGGCAGCAGGGCGACTTTTGTATCCGATTCACTTTCTATCCAATGCAATTCAATGTATCCAATTCAATTTCACTCTTCTGCAGCAAGAATGTCTAGCCGATTGCCCGAAAACATGCCGCGCAACTGTACCTGTTACTGGCTAGACCGGAACCCTCAGATGTTGAGGGCTGCGACGATCAGCTGCTAGGCTTTCGCCATAATGACCAACTTGCACTTAAATCAACGATACTCGATGTCTCTCTTAGAAAAATTTCTTTAGACAGTCTATAGACTGACCATTGACTTTTGTCTATAAAGTCTATAGACTCTTTACTGACAAACCCTAGAGAAGAGCCTATAGGCAATACAAATCCCATAGACTGATTATGATTATGGTTTTTTATGGCGCAAGGGCATCTATGGCCAAAGAGCGCCATGGCACAAGGTATTTTCGAATTCTCAAGGTGGTGTCAACGACCCAAATCCTATAGAAAGTCTATATAGAGTCGATAATTTTTGACCATACACGTTTAGTACACTTTTGTCAATAGACAGTCCATAGACTATGAATATACAAAAATAAATATCTATAGGAAGGTAATAGTCTGTAAGAAGTCTATAGAGTGTCTATACGCCATTTTATAAAGGCTGGAACCAATCCGTAAGGTGAAACCTCCCTAATGCTGGCACCCTTTCTCCTTAATATGAGGATGTCTCCGCTAAAGAGACATCTTGCTCGTAACTTTCGACGGCGGGATTTGTGCTTGGCAGAGATGGTGTCCTCCTGAGGGGAGGTAGAACTCGGCGACACGCCACGCTTTGGGGCCACATTTTCACTTGGCACATCCGCACCACAGTTGCCGTCTGGCAGTGAAATGCCAGGCTGGTATGCACATCCGATAGTGGCACCAGGAATCTCAGCAGTGCAGGGACTCGATGCCGCAGCCCCACCACCACCCTTTACTTCCTCTGGCTCATGGACAGCGCACACACGCGCACCAGGAGTGTCACTATTGACGCTCCGTGTTAGCGACGTGCGTTGCACAAGTCATTCATTGCCTGCATAAAGCTGATTCGTCCGTGAAGGCTGGGTAAGCTGACGCTGTACAGCACCAGACACTGAGTCTGTATACACGCTTATTCAACAGGCGCATCAGCTGACATGCCACAAGCAACATCCTAACCTCTATGGCATCCATCAAAAGCTCCTGCAAAATGTCGTCCTTGGTAAGGGTGTCACTGCAGAATTTATCAGAGTACGAAAGTACGAACTCACCTCTTTATGTCCGTAACGCCGACACTCTTCACGCCGAGGTGTACGACAGTGTATACGCGCAGCCTCGTGGCAATCGAGACACAACGGTGGACTCCATTAAAAAAAGGCAAAGGAAAAAAAAGGGGGGGTAGACACTTAAGCTCCGTTTGAAGGGTATGACATGACAGCGCGCGTACTGAGTTAATTGTCACGTATGCAAACGGTCATTCATTACATTCATAGATCCCTGAGAGTCCTCATATCCGTCCTGGCGCAGTGGTGCAGCGATTAAGCGATGCACCACTGCCTTGCGATTGCAGGAGTTCCCAGCGGTAGACCTTCAATAATGGCCGCGTTTGGGCGAGGTGGTTTTCCATGCTGAACATAAAAGATAAAAGCGCTAAAAACGAGGATATAGAATAAGACAGACAACAGGAGCGCTCGTGTTGTCTGTCTTATTCTATGTCCTTCTTTTTTGCGCTTTTACGTTCAGCATGGTAGACCTTGTTGTACGGACCGGGTTGCTCTTCTCGAGCGACCATTCATTAATTTAACTGCTACATTCCACGTTGGGCATTTTGCTCACAATCCTTTGAGCAGGTTGAGATGACACCGCAAGGTCACGTGACCTAGAAGGCCCACCCGCCTCCTATAGGTTGCTCTTTGGGCATCACCTGTTAGAGTAATGCTCGTAGTTTTTACTTCACAACGGCGACATCAGAATTTCTTGACAACGAGGCCTCTAACGCTATCGCGTTAAATGTCGGCAGAGACACTTTAATCTGCTTTCATGTGAGAAGGCATAAGCCCGCCTGTGCATTTTATAAACACAGTCGCCGCGCGCTGCCGCCTGATGTAACCCACGCAGCTGGCGATTCTACGTCAGCATGGCTGTATACGTATCGGCCGTCTCCCCCTTCTGATCTGCGCGCTAACTTCGTAAAGGCAGTGACCGCTGTACCGCGGCCCGCCTTAACGGTACGTCGCACTTTAGCTCAGGCGTCCCTTTAAGAGCGAAATCACTACTTTAAGAGGTCTAACCGGCTCACCTAGTTTGTGTGAAGCTTGACCTTGAAGGTTATGGCCAGACCGTAAATAAATAAAATGAAATAAATATTGCGGCAATTGAGATTGAAATCCGCGGAAGGGCGAACTCATTAGGTTCGCTGGCCACTGCACGAGATCGCTATGCTATCGTCGCAACCAATCACGCCCCGTGTTAAACTGCAATACAGTTTCGCGCCGTACATCGCACATCATCGTCGTCATTAACTAGTAATACTATCGAACTAATACACACACTCGCGCTGTGCATTGCACTTCGTCGTCGCCATCAATTAATACGACTATCGAATTAATATCGTATCCAGACGTGGCGACGGAACAGCAAAGCGAACCCGTGAGCCAACCAGGCTAAACGCATGCTTTCGTATGTCAATTTTGTTTAACTACGTTAAATCCCTACCACTTTCTCGTTCTTGGTGCTTTTTAACACTTTTTCTCTGACATAAGAGAGAAGTTTTCGTGGGTATTGTGGTTGTGTCAGCGCACTCATCTGGTTTTGAAAAGGTATCCTAAGTTACCTGCTCACATGAATTTGTCAAGCCATTATTAAAAGTTGATTGCACAATATTTATTTCCCCTTAATTTGAGCGACCGGTGTCATATGCTTCACTCCTAAGTATATGACAGGAGTCATGTTGCAGGAGTCACATGCTTAGGAGTAAAAAAAAATGATTTAGTTCCAATAAATGCATGGAAACAGTGTTCGGTATTTCATGGTTTAATTCAGGTGGTGTCAGTGCATTTCTAAATACACTGAAAACCTGTTTCACTTCTAGTACAATGTTTTCGTTATTAGAGCCTAAAACAACTAGAAAATTCGAACTTGAAATTTAATGTTCCCAGTAATAAATATGTCTTTAGATGCCAAGCATTAACATAGCCAGAAGGAGCCAGATAATTTATTTTTATTAAGAGCAAAAAATTGGGGGAGTTGTCATTTAAAAATCGAACCCCAAAGTCTTATTAACACCCTGCTCAATGCGAACAATTGCAGTGGAACTGCTTCTAATCAAGTAGCCTTTGTGTTTGGCTTGCAGTCCGCACCGTTAGCACATCGTTAGAACCGTTACTTCGCTGAGCTGATATTGCAGTGGAGCGTTTAAACTGTGTGCCATCCCGTCTTTCCTGCCCTGGATTCTGCGCATCCCGTTAGGTATAGGCTTAACAGTTCATCTTAGCGGCAGCACCTAGCGAGGCGCTTCCGCACGTTATGGTGTTCAACGCACCCGCCGCAGTTTATCGGTGGTCAGGGCACTGGGCTACTGATCCGGAGTTCCCGGGTTCGAACCCAACCACGGCGGCGGCGGCGTTTCGATGGAGGCGAAACGCAAAAGGCGAACGTGTGCTGTGCGATGTCAGTGCACATTAAAGATCCCCATGTGGTCGAAATTATTCCGGAGCCCTCCACTACGGACATCTCTTTCTTCCTTCTTTAACTCCGTCCTTTATCCCTCCCCTTACGGCGCGGTTCAGGTGTCCAACGATATAAGAGACCGATACTGCGCCATTTTCTTTCCCCCACAACCGATATTCAATTTTTTTTCAACGCAGTCTCGAGGTGTGACTTTTGTGCGCACATTTTTACAACAGCTGTATAGTAGACTTCGACACTATACAGAGTGGAAATCTCCGTTCCGGAAACTGAAAGGCAGTAACTTCCTACCTTCGCCTTTATTCCACACTGTGAGTCACTAACCCGTCTAGTACGAGGTGAAAGTATTGAGATAGTAATACAAACTGGAGGGGACACTTAAGCTCCGTCTTAATGGTATGACGCGGTTGTGTTGACGGCTTAACACCCATATATGCGGAATTGGTATTTATCCACTTTACATCCATAGGTCCCTGGGAGTTCTCATACTCCTCCTGGCGCAATGGTGCAGCGGTTAGGCTATGCCCCACTGCCCTGCGATGGCAGGTGCTGGCACCGGTGAGGCTTGTGCGACCCAGGATGCTCTTCCCGAGACACCCCGCGTGACCAATGATCAATTTATCTGCCACCTTCCACGGCATTCAGTTTGCTCGCAATCCTGTAGGCAGGCCATGATGACGCTACAAGGTCACGTGGCATAGTTGATTCAGCTGGATTGCTCTTCCGAGGATTTATCGCTCACAACGCCGACACCAACGTCGCCAATCCCGACGCCGGATTTTCTGCAGAACGGATGGTCGCAGCTAGCGCAGGTTACTGTAATTGGAGATCAGTGGCAGCGGTCTTTGTCCTCCAGGGACTATAATCGGGATCATGGTGATGATGGCTACGTGATCCAGTTGGGCTTGGAACATGAATGTTGGTAGAAGAGTCGGCACCGTCGAGAATGCCGCATCTGTGTCCATGCTTTTCTAGTGAGCCTTCCTAAGTAGGCCTAACTGTGGGTGCTCTCGGGGAATAAGCTGGGAGGCAGGCGAACTTCATGCCCCGTGCATTGCCTCTAGAGGCGCCACTGAAGGCCTCCTGGTGGCGCCTGCCGGAAACAGAGTCGGGTCGCTTTCTCAGGTTTCCCAATCTGCAGGCATTTTATTTGCCAATCGTGCGGGAGCGCGTTGATCTTTTCTGCGGTGACAGCGACCGAAATGGAAATAAATTGTCCGACGTCGCGGTTCTGTGGGCCGATATATTCGGCGTGCACGTGATATGCTAGCCGTATTATAATGTAGTAAAGCACAGATACGGCGTGGAGATTATGAGTACATCTCTTTTAGTTGTTTGAAATTAGTGCCAGCCAGCATGCGTTGGGTTTGGAGAAAAATCCGACAAGTCCAGTTCGTTTCTCTGGAGAGCACATGCTGCTTGCCTCGAGTGCCCAATCATGTGGACAACGACAAAAACGTGCTGCGAAAAGTGCTTCGAAAAGAGACTTGTGGCGAACACGCCGAATGACATTCACTGTCTATGCTGAACTAGACCAGGCAGTGGCACGCAGTTGAATTAGAAAGCAACAACCTTTGTTGCCGTCAGCAGGACTGATGTTTGAAACAGCTTTCCTCGCATGGGTTCCTCAGCCGCTAGCTGTCCCTCCTCGTGACGGATACTCAGTCTGTGGCCACAGCATTGGATGACGTGCATTCTGCGATAAACTGCGGCACAATAAACCGCAACTTTTAAATGGCAACTGAACTTAGAGAAACTGGTATACTTTGGTGACAGGCACAGTTTTCTGGCCCCTGAGGTTCTAAGCCCAGCGCTCGGGCTAGATCCAAAAGCTGATTTTGCGTGATGCTTCAACAAGAGTAGCAACCATAGCAAGACAAGCTTGGTCTTAACAGTAAGTAAACGCTTAATTCTATCGTTCTTGCCTTCTGTTGGCTACCCAGTACACAGTAGTCAACAGGAATGACCTGGTGGTTAACCTACCCGCCTTTCCTCTACCTCTCTCTTCATTGTAGCGAGTTTTGTAGACCTCTAAATCATGCGTGCAAATCGTGTTTGTTTGTTATGCTCGCTGTAATTAAAGATAGTTTGTCATAATGAACATAGGTCTAATTAAAATTCAGCTTTAAGACTTTTTTTATTCGCAGCAGCCGAAGTTTACTTTTCAGGATGCGTCATGAAGCTGCAAGGCAGGATAAGGAATTCGCAGCAAACATATATTAACTGTTGTGTCCAGCGTAAACTTCGCATTAAAATATCCTTGCACAATCCGCCCAAGAAGTTTGGAAAAGGCTTTTATGATCGTCTTGGTGTATATAAGAAGAGTGCCTCCCTGGACAACCTTCTTTTTCGAACAGTGCAGAAAATTGTTTCGTTACACCAACTGCAATACCAGTTCGGGCAACGTTGCACTGCTTCCGTACGTAGGGCCGTGCAGCGCTTCGCCTCGCAGACGACAGGGGGCGCAACCACCGCAATTCACGGAGCGTATATGGTATAGCTACCATTAATTTCTCGCTCTAGATTTGACAAAAGATCAGAGCGATATTCTCCCATTTTGCGCACGTACAGATGCAAATGTGGCTGAGAAATTCAGGGTAATCGTAACAGGAAATGGTCACTGGGAAATAGATCCTAGCGCATGTGGGATGCATTCTTTTTTTCCACTGGTCGCTAGTGCGATATACGAGGTGTGTCAAGGAAGCCCTCCACTATTTTTTAAAAATAGGGTTTTTCATATATAGAGAAGCTTTCAGCCGCACAGTAATATCAGGGTTGACGGACTTCAAGAAACAGGAGAACGATGTTAATTAATAAATTGGTTGGCTAATTTTTTATAGTTATTTCTTTAAACATTTTCGATAAGCGCATGATTGCAATCAGCGATTTGTAGCAGGCCGTTAGCAATAGCCATATAAATCCTTAGAATTTCGAAAACGCGATTACCGTCGCTGCTGTGGTCGAAAAAATTTTGGCTATTTCTTGCGCCATTCGAAAACCGCGCGCCACTGGGAGTGCAAAGCGCCATCCATCAAATCGGGACATGCCATGGCACCATCGCCACGTGACATTCTCTGCCCCGTCCGCGCTGGAGTAGCAGAGGTAGATAAACGTCTTTATTCAAACAGAGGAGTTTGGGGCACGCAGGCATCTGGGCTCCAGTACGGCCCCATTACACTATAGGCGCTCATGTTCCTGGGGTCCTTGACATCGGCAGCCAGGCCCATGGTGGTCTTCTGCCTGACCGGGTCCTCAGTGCATAGCAGGACCTCCCGGTCCTCCCAGCTAGTGAGGCGTTCCAGGCCCCGCGGAGGAGGATCAGGTGGTCATTGGAATAAAATTTGGGCGATGGTGGCGGTGGGGTGGTTGCAGAGGGTGCAGGAGGGTTTGGTGAAGGTTTGGCAGCATAGCGCGGGGCCTAATGTATACGGGGATCGGAGGGTTTGCGTCTGGAGGCGGTGCCATGGGGTTTGGCGGTCATTGTCAAGGGAATGGTGTGTGTGTGTGGAAGGGGGGGGGGGGAGGGGTAGAGCTGTCTCTCGGCTCGGTTGGCTTGATTAAGCTCACAGAACGTGTGCATGCACTTCCGGGAGAACACCGACGCGTGGGCCGCCTGGGCACGGTGTATCAGACCTCGGGCTAAACTGTTCAAGGCCTCGTTGCCGGCGTTCCCGAGTTCACAGGCACCCAGAGCAGCGACGTACTAATATATGCCTACTAAAGCTTACGGAACACGAAAATTACAACAAAACTTAATTTTTGAGCAGTTCCGGAGTTCCCGGGTTCGACCCCGACCGCGGCGGCTGCGTTTTTATGGAGGAAAAATGCTAAGGCGTCCGTGAGCTGTGCGACGTCAGTGCACGTTAAAGATCCCCAGGTGCTCGAAATTAATCCGGAGCCCTCCACTACGGCACCTCTTTCTTCCTTTCTTCTTTCACTCCCTCCTTTATTCCTTCCCTTAAGGCGCGGTTCAGGCGTGCGCCGGGATGTGAGACAGATACAGCGGCATTTCCTTTCCCACAACACCAATTATTATTATTGTTATTATGAGCAGTTTCAGCATGCATCCACGAACTGACAGATGAAATCCTTACTTTCCTCCACGAACAACACGATGAACTTTTCTTGCTCAAGCAAGGACTGTGGTTGAGGCTACCTGGCTTCGTCTTTTATATATATAACACCGCTTAAAACAATTTTTAGGCGCTATACACCACTTTAGGCCATGCCACCAGACTTATACCCCCTCTTAACACACTATAATTATGCACATACTCACTACTCTTAGGCCCTATATACCTGGTGTTGATTTTAACATGCGTACATATTTTAGCCTGAGCCGCCCAAAAACCTCGTGTTTTCCGCTCTTTGGCCTCAGATGTCTTTGCGCCATAAGAACCTAGCTTCATCATCATCAACGCGATGAACTTCTTAATGACTGAATGTTCTTCTACGCAGCGAGAAAATTGAGGCTTTTTTTCTGATTTCGGCGTTCAAAAACTTTTGTGGGCACCTGTACCAGTTTAGAACATTCGAATGCCACATCGCACGAGTGTAGTAGCTGTGCCACTGAGCCTCGGTTTTTATTAGCGCCATTTATTCAAGTTTTACTGAAGATACGTAAGTATATTTAGCTGTAAGCTGCAAAGCCGCAAACAAAGCAAGGAAATGGGCAATTTCGCGACCGCTGAAAATTGCGTCCGTGCTCTAGAAAATAAAGCAGCCATTACACCAGTGATGTAGAAAGATACGTTTCAACGCGTATAAGAAGTGAGGGTCCGGGGAGATATGGTGCTCTTGACGTCAAGCGTGTCGGACGCATCAGATTCTTCCGACATCCTAAGGAGGTGTTAAAAACTTACAAAGAATATTGTACCGATTACCTTAACGTCTCTTCCTTACAAGTTATGTTCTGAGCTATTTGCTAGTAGACACACAATCATTGACCTCAATTAAACAGAGCAGCAGGGGGTTTTCGCAAAGGACACTAAAAAATAGACTGCCCAGTCGAAAAACACGACTTAACCATGTTAAAAATATGAAAAAATCTTGTGCCGTTTTTTGTTTTTTTTTGTAATACATTTCTCTGATAGTGCAGGTTTTATGTAGTCTTCTACTGTTCTGTAGTATTTTTCTGCAGTAACTACACGAAATACATTGTTACCACAAAAACATTCTGTTGCTACAAGTCAATAAGCAAAAATGTTACACCGCAGAGGTGGCCTCGTGGTTTGAGCATCGCCTCGCATGCGGGAGGTGCTTGGTTCGATACCCAGTGCCTCCGGGTGCCCACCAATGACACAATGGATACAAGCTTCCCCTGGCCTTGTGCTCTGCCTTTTCGAGGTGAAATGCTTGGGAAATTTGACCCCACAACGGAGATACCTTGTGCCATGAGGCTCTCTGGCCGCAGATGCCCTTGCGTCATAAAAAAATTCCTATCATCATCAAAAATATTGCAGAAAACCTTTTATGACTACAAAAAATCTTCTTTTGGGTTTTTCGATGCAGCATACCTCGTGCTTGACACTTCATAGGTGAAATATTTAGACAATGAACCTTTGACTCCACCATGAGTAGAAAAAACCGTGTGCCACGGTGCTCTTTGGCCAAAAGTTTCTTTTGGCCAAAAAAGTTTATCAACACAAAAGACCATGTCCACACCATCAATCACATGACAGAAAGCGTCGGAGCACTCCTATGTTGCGCTTATGAGTTGACGCGACAGCGTACGACGTTTCGTGCGCCATCTGATGGTGATGCGACTCTTTAGAATTTTTTTACAAGATTCTTTTATTAGGACGACTATATCCATCGACACTTAGCATCAGTAAACATTGGGTTTCTATTCTGAGGAGTTTGACACCTTTGAACGCATTTTTCATTTTTTTTTAGATTGATACAACTAAATAATTGATCTATTACACACAATAACGTTTTAATTATCGTCATCAAGCATTGGCTTTTTAATTCTGAGCATTTTGACACCTTTGAGCCCCCCCCCCCTTTTTCTAATTTTTTATTGCTATAACTATTCAATTAATTACAGTATAATTAACTCGTGATCGCCCTTCACACAACAATCAGTCATCAATAACTAGAACCACAAATTACCGTGATACGAGTTTTTCTAACGCAGCCCCCGATTATTTCCGACACACAGTGCCGACTACTACTACGCCGACGGCTTTTCTGCCGAACGAGCCTCATCGCGTAAAAATGTTAAACTATTTCCTCATATACCTTTCATAGATGCAAAATATAGCCTACCTCGTCAAAAAGAGCATATTCAAGCATGAAGTGGATTGCAGCAAATGCGTAGAGTATCGAGGGCGGCTCATAGTTGGCACCCTAGCCTTACAAAAATTTATGTACTTAGTCTACGACTGTCCATAGACTTTTGTCCATAAAGTCTATAGACTGTCTGTAGACAAACCCCAGAGAACAATTTATAGGCAATACAAATGCCATGGGCAGTCTATAGACAATCTATGGATTTATGGCCAGGCACTTTTAGTGACTTTTGTCCAGCGGCTCATAGATGGCGCCCTATGCATGCTAGGACACCAGCTTTGGCCAGTAACTGTGGCTGCTGAGCATGCCTCTCCATCGCCCGCTTCTTTTCATCAAGGTAAGGAACGCAAGATAAGAACGGCAAGTCGGTGGCTTTGGCCTTCGGCTGCTGATCCCAAGGTCGCGGTATCGCATCCCAACCGTAGCGGCTGCTTTTCCATGGAGGCTAAATACAAAAACGTCCATGTGCTGCGCGATGTCCGCGCACATTAAAGCACCCCAGGTGGTTCAAAATAATCCACAGCCCTCCGCTATGGCTTCCCTCAAAGCTGTTTTGTTCCTTCGGGGCGTTATACCCTCGATTTATAATTTCAATCTGACTTAAATAAGTTCATGAACGTTTATTTTGTGGAATGACATCAAACGGACCGAAGACAAGACTTTTACAAGATTTTTGTAGATCTCGCATCAAACCACTTACATTATTACCAAGTATGGTGTCCAACTTACAACTACATAAAAGTGCCTCGGGGTGCACCTTCACTCTGACATAATGTGGTACCACGGTACTGTTACGTGACGGCAAACCGAGGAAGGCAGAATGACGTGACGGCTGGTGATTACATGATTTAACCGCTGTGGGCTTAGCGCAATCACTCCACCCTTTACCACTGCCCGCTTCGTTTTTTTCCGAGTCCTTGACACGACCCGGGGCCATCCAGAGATCGTCCAGATTGCGAACTAGAAGAAGGGGACTGACGATAAGACACAGGACTGGATAATGGAAGTGACATAATGGTCGCACGCAGAAGAGTGTGAAGGGCTTCCCGCCACGGTGGGTGATATGATCAGATCAGACATGGCACACGAAGCATCCGGGCCTCAGGCCGCCAGGAGTCGACGCACCAAAAAGCATTGGCAAGAGGGATTTGTGCTGATGTGTGGTCAGCTACTCGTGTTGGTGGGCCATAGCTTGTGATCGCGGCGTCTGCTTCAGTTCGTCGTGTCTTCTGGTCGCAGCGGAAGACAGGGCGGGACGAGAGAGGGGGGCGGGGGGGCGTCTGCTAACCGCACGCTCCGTCATTTCAAACGCGCAACCCTAAACACGTATTCATGTGCGTCCTAAACTTGCCTACGCCTCTCTCACTTGACCTGAAATCGAATACGCCTCAGATATTTGGGATCACGACCAGTTGATCACTAACATTGATTGCATCCTTGCATAATCGCGATGTTCAATTAATATTGTGTGGACACCCGCCTACGACAGCATAATACCTCGTGAAAAGGTATACATCGTCCAACCTTGCGTTACATAACAGAGGTTGCTCCCTGAATAATATCCCAGGTTCTCCCGATAAAAAATAATGTACACACCTCTTTTCCATAAGGCAAAAGTTATTTGAAGGCATAGCGACAAATAAACAAGGGAATAGTATGATGCGTATCACGTCCATGTGAGGGGTGACACGTGTGTAAGCACAGTTTCGGTGCTTCTTCATGACTGCGAGATTAGGTGTCTTGATTCCTATGATTAGAAGGGTTTCCGGAGGCGCATACGTCCTGATAGTTTTTTGGGGAGTATTAATACCTGTGTTTTTTCCAATAAACCTCAATTGTTAGTCAGCGCTTCTCCATCTTTTTTTTTTGTCCGTCGTCGCTGCGCTGTTCTTTACTTCTTCAATTAATATCCTGAGACTTCCAGCGCTTTGTTAGTGTCGCAGCCCTACAATAATGTGCCGATGGGAAAATGTCACATCGTGTTTGTTTAACACTTCTCCGTAAGTTTGATCAGCATCCAGCACTTCGAGAGAATTTCTTTCAGTCACCACGAGCAATCCTTTCGCGTTTTCATATTTTCAGAGTTAAACACGTAACCTGCCACTCGTGCCTTTTGTCCACTGCTCCTTCTACATCCCGATAATTTAGTTGAACAGTTTACTGCCAGACGTGGCCAATAATGTGGACATTAAAGACTTTCAAAAGCTTGCGCAACGTGAAATGACTTCGGTTCCTGTTTTTCTGTCACATTTCGCGTACTTGTTTATAATGTACGTGTTTAATGGTTGATGAGTTTGACGTGTTATTTATCACAATGTATTACCCCGCTTACCCTTCATGCGATGCAGAACGTATAAATGGCCAATTAGTTTAACGTCTAATTAATCAGACCGCATCAGCTCCCCGCCCTCCCCTTCCCCCTAGGCAGTGCCCTCCTTGTCCTTGTCAGGGCCTTTAGAGCGAACATGAAGAAATGAAAGTGCCGCAACCGGTCAACGACTGCCATCTAGTGGCCGGTGCCGAGTTGTGCTGTAATTGCGCTAGCATTGAGGTGTGTTTGTTTTAGCGCCATAACGTTGAAGGCCCCGATACGGAGGAAATCCGACGTCGGCGTTGTAAGCGGAAAATCACGAGCACGACTCTGGCAGGTGGTGCCCAGAGATTAACCTAGAAGGCAGGTGGGCCACCTAGGTCAGGTGACCGTGCGGCGTCATCAGAACCTGCCCCACTGGGTAGAGAGAAAACTGCCCACCATGGCAGGTGGCTGTTAGGTTAATGATTGGTCGCTCGGGAAGAGCAATCTGGGTCGCACAAGGCCCACCGCTGGGAGCACCTGTCATCGCTGGGCAGTGGCGCATCACTTAAACCACTGCACCAGGAGGGGGATGATGACTCCCAGTGATCTATTAACGCAATGTAGAGAATGATCTTCTGCGTATATGGGAATTAAACCATTACTCTTATCGCGTCATACCCTTAAGGCGGAGCTTAGGTGTCTCCTCCAATTTCTTTTTGTTACTATACTACATCCACTGCTGCCCCAAGAGAGCCTTGCATGCTTATTTCTGTCTCCAGCAAGAAACAGCGTTGGGATTCGGGAAAAAAAAACGGAGTAATGCAGACTGTTGGGCGAGTTAGCAACGTAGCAAGGTAAATTGTGCGCTAACAATACGGGACAAAGGGGAGAAGAGACACAGAAGAGGCCAAAACTGTTACGATTTACACAGCCTTTACTTAGTAGCTGATGTCCGAGATATATGCCTTGGAATCTAAATGTTGCACAACGTGGTTGAATCGTTGCAACGTACTGAAAGCCTTACGATGCTCTTTGAGTTAAGCTTAAAAAGCATTAACGTAAAAGCTGAAAGGGGAGACTCTAATAACGGAAAGGCTTCTGTTCGGACTGCATTGGAGAAATACGAAAGCAAAAGTCAACCTATGTCACGCGGCTTTAGAATGACGTCACCTTTTACAACTCACCCTAAGTCACCTGACTTTTGTTAGACATCAACTTTTTTGCAAGTCGCCTTTGGTCACGTGACACTTCGTTATATCAGGTTTCTAGTTACCACATGCTGCGACATTCGTTTCTTCCGCTCTTTATTAACTATCATTACGACATACTACACCAGCATCAATTTTATAACCATTTTGTAACCTTGACTATGACGTCACCTGACTTCCGGTTGCACGGTCTGCGGACTACTTTTCGTCTCGTGAGCGATATAATACTTTCGCATTAGAAAGCGTCCACCGTTGGTGTTCTCTGACGTCTCCGCCGGCCACGACTGGCTGGTGGCAATTTGAAGCTACTGTTGAGTGCCACCGGCCAGCATCCCTCTCCACTTCAAGGGGAGAAGAGCATGTAGGGGAGTAGGGGAGGGACGATGAAGAGAGGGAGGGAAGTGTCGAGTGAGAGAGAGTAGGTACCCTCTCCGCTTACGGAAGAGAGGATAAGAGAGGGGGTTACTGGACAAGGAACACGAAGATAGTGCAGAGGCGACGCGTGGCGGGGGGTGGAGACATTTGTTAAATTACTCTGTCTCACTCATTCGCTACACATAGAGGACACAAACGCATGTAAGAGGACCCAAAGAGAATACGCATAACGATAAAGCATTTTTGCTGCATTAGTCACATTTATCGTGCACATTAGGAATTTCGGGGAAGGTGATCAATAATTTTTAAAGGTAGCGTTTTTGAGGTAAAGAGATGCTTTTTGCTGCATGGTAACAGCGTTGGTGGACGTCAAAAAACAAGCAAGTCATGTTAACTAGTAAAGTGATTATCTAAATTCTTATAGTTAACTTTTTTACTGTTACTGATAGGCACCTGATGGAAATTAGAGATTCGTAGTCGACCGTCAGTAATAGCCATTTCAGTGTTTAGATTTTAGAAATTCGAAAACGCGATTACTTTCGACGCTGTCGCTCGGCAAAATTTGGCTATTTCGACTAGTTACGTGCATTGGAGAGGTTGCTTTGCCTGCGTGTTTTTCAAAAGCGCAGGCATTTTCGCAAGATGTAGCCCAATTTTGTCGAGTCACAGCGGTGAGGGTAATCGCGTTTTCGGAATTCTAAAAACTGATGCTGCGATTACTAACGGCCGGCTACAAATTTTTAATTGTAATCAGGTGCCTATCGGTAATAGTTAAACAGTTACCAATTAAAGTTTAGTTAATCACTTTGTTAGGTAACATGATTCGCCTGTTTTTTGTCGTCCGCCAAAACTTGTATTGCTATATATTCCGCAAAGAAGTTCTGTTTAAAGCAAAAGCCCTATTTTAAGAATTAGTGAGCAGCTTTCCTGAAACACCTGGTACATTTTGTTAGCACCGCGGAATGTTCGTTATGCGAGCGCGGATTTGTTCTCTGGGTGCCATTCTTGTCTGTTTTGGTTACCTTCAGAATTGGCTACAATTTGGCAGTGACGTGCGTTGCCCTGTTTGCCTAATCATGCGCTGTATACCACCTCATTTTATCTGAAAGAAAAAAAGAAGTATGCTGATTTGCACCAAACAGTGGGGCTGATCCACGTAATGAACAGGTCCGGAATGGTCCGTAGGAATCGTGAAAAAAAAATCACCTGCCCACTGCTCGGTGGGCAGGTGAGCATGGGCAGCCTGCCCACCATGTAAGGCGGCAGCTCAATTAATTGTGAGAAGCTGCTAGCGTAGAGCAACCTCGGTCGCAACCCAAGTCCCACCGATGGCAGCACCTGCCTTAATAGAGCATAAGCGCATCACTTGACTGCTGCACCACTGTGCCAGGAGTGCTAGGAAGACTACCAGGGATCTCTGAACGTAGATAATGACCAATTCCTTATATAATGAACATTTACCCATCGTCACTATACGAACAACTGCCCTCCGTCAACACTGGACCTGAACACCAGAACCGAAGTGAAAATCGATGGGCTAGCGCACTTAAATTCGCACTTCTCCTGACTAAGCAAATCGACTATCATATGTTTGTTTTGCACGCCGCTCTAACGACAAGATATTTCCGCAGCCAACGCCTGCGATCTCGGTCACTGCGTTAGGGGACGTCAAGTGACACATCGAGCAGTTTGCAATATATATTTTTTTAATCTTGGCGTCAGATCCGATTCCCACGGCTACTCAAAGGCAAAACATCCGCTCCAAGCCGACCTCAAGCCAAGATGTCGAATAAGTCTCTGGCCACTGTGCCGCTCTCTCACTTTCCGACTGTGCCTAACGCTCAGTGCTTACGCACATTCGAACACTCACGCACAGACACATGCTCTCTCTCTCTCTCTCTCACGCACGTTCCAATGTAGGCTGGACCCTCGTTTAAAATGTATCAAGCGAATTAACCCTCGCGCAAGCGCGGACGGAATAATTAAAGCGAAACGTCCAAACAAGGTCGCCACTTGCGGTGGCTCAGTACTGAGCGAGCCTGGGGAACTAAATTAGAGGGGAAAAATAATGAAACGTTACTTGTTTTGTCTCTTCTTTCTTACTCCCCGGCCGGCCAGCCGGCCGGCCGGGTGGTTGGTCGGTTGGGTGGGTGTCCAGGCCGTCGGATAATTAGGTCCGCCGCTGCTGCCGAGTGCTCTAAAGAAACCTTCGTCAAGGGCGTTCGCGGCAGTGGAAAGAAGCAAGAATAAAGAAAGGACAAACGAGTGCATGCTGCTTTTATTTTCTTTCATCCGCGTCTCGAGCAGCAAGAGCGCCTTCTTCGCGTTGCTGCGGCCTAAACAGGCGGGCGAGGCTGATTTGCATTAACCCTGTTTCGTAACGACTACGGCCACTGCGAGCAGCGCACCGACAGAGGGCGCCTGTACCGGTGAGAGCGCGCCGGGGCGCCCCACTCACTCGCCCGCCTTTTTCACGCTCCAACGCCACCACGCAAGCTGAGGCGGCGCGGAGCGGTCCGCGGAAGCGGGAAGTTGTAAAGAGATCTATCTGCCAAGTTAAACTCGGCTTCAGAGTGCAGTGGCTGGGAAAGTGGTGCGGGAGAGAGTGAGATTATGAGTGCCCCAGCTAGGCGGCGCCGGCGAGCCGCCCTGCATGTAACACTCACAAACAAAGACCGCTCGCCCCGCCGGTATACCGTCGCTAGCGCGACCTTGCGGCAGTATCTATCGGCGGCGCATTTGGGCCTTTCCGGCTTGTAGCGCCTGCCTGCCCAACCCTCTTCTTTCTTGACCGCAAGGGGCCCCTTCGAGTCGCCTTGCAGCGCGTATGTGGGTATTACTGCTGGCGATTTAATCTATCTGAGTCGCTTTTCAAGCGGCTGCGGCTTCGTGGAGGTCGGTGGAGGCATGAGGGTAGGTAATTACGGGCTGCCTCCTTCTCCACGCTTCTCCCTTTGGTTGGAAAGGAGCTCCTCGATGGTAATTCGGTAACGGATCGCTTGACTCCGTTGTATCGGAACGCGGAACGGTGATGGATGACGTCGGTGCGCCGTTCGGCGATTCGTTTTGAAGCGTGTCTAGCGTCTG